>NC_041228.1:3374250-3432469 GCF_002837175.3 Physeter macrocephalus | reverse complement strand
TGGGGGAGTCTGGGGTGAGGAGACAAGCAATGTGGGATGCAATCCTGGATTGTCTCTCAGATTCACAGAAAGGCCCCGGAGGACATTTCTGGGACGACGTGAGAAATGTGAATATGGGGCTGCGTCTTAGACGACATTATTGTATGACTGCTAAACTTAAGGGTGATAACAGCACCGTTACCAAAGAGAGTGCTTTTGTTCCTGGGAGAGAAACAATTTTTCCCTTTGGCCGAACCACCTAAAAGTTGCAGACGTCACTCCATCCTCCAAATGCCCCTGGGTATGAATGTCGGGGGTGTGGAGGGGTTTAAGCAAACGTGGCAAAGTTCCGAAGGCTGGTGAGTCTGGGTGAAAGGGATATGGAAGTTTTCTGTAAATCTGGAAGTTTCACGACAGAAAGTTGGGGCGATAGGGAGGAATCATGGTAATAGGTTTCCCTCCCCCCAAAACAGCAAGCTCTACTAAGGTGTGCTCAAGAAATAACCACATAAAACGGATGTATGCCCAGGGGCGTTGGGGAACCCGCGCGCACGGGTCCTTGGTTTGCACGATGACCACGCTCCTCGAGGCCTCTGCCCACTCACTTGCCATCTTCCCGGCTCCCGGGCTGCCGCCGGACAAAATGACTTCGGGTTTTCATTTCTGTGGCTCGACCCTCAAACATGCCCAGGGACCAGAACAGCAGGCCAAATGACTTCATCGGTCAAATTGATTTCGTGCTAAATGCTCACAAATTCAGCCCAAACTGGCCCACTGTGTGGATGAGGAAGCTACAGAGGCCCAGGGAGGGGAACGGATTTCCAGGAGCCCAGTGAAGCTGGAGGTGAGAGCCGGGTCCCTGTCCTGCCAAACTTTCCTTGCCTGGGATGCTTCCGGGGTCCCACACAAACCGTGACTCTGTAAGAAACACACGTTAGCCGCTCCCAGGCAGCAGGCCTGCATGTGACAGACCCCACCCCACCCCCACCCCTTTCAGGGCAAAGATACAGTTCATTGGAGTGTTGGACATGATACTGCCCATCCCCCCCAAGAGAACGGACGGAGTCCGGCACAGGCCTCAGACCCCGCGCCTCTGTGGATGCCCTTAACGGGTACCCTAATTAGGGCCTATTATTTAAGAAGAAGTTTATGTGAAGAAGTAGGGCCGACCACCTCAGTGATGGGTGGTTTTCCTTCTTTAATCATTTTTACCTCTCTCTCCTTCCCCTCCAAACTCGGTGTGTACAACGGATGCCTCCCAACCATTCTTCCCTCCAGCTTCAAACCACTGGCGACCAGGAATCGCTAGGAATCACGGCTTTCAGATCTGGAGGCAGAGGAAAATGACCTGCCCGGGCTTCTCTGCAGGTTTCCAAGTCACCATCCAGATATTCTCCCAACCGAGGCCCCGTGTGCAGAGACCAAACGACGGTGCACCGAGATTAAGCAGTCGGCTCACCCTTTTCTACAGGTGGGCTTTAACGAGCACGTGCAAAGCCAGGCCTCCTGGGCAGTGGTCTGCATCCATCTGCTTCCTCTGCTGCAAGGATTAGGGACGCAGTGGGGATTCCTGAGCTGCAAGCGATCTGCTGTGATCATTCCAAAGCGCAGGTACCCTCCTCCCAATTGGTGGTGCACAGCGGAGCACCACAGATGCTTCAGAGAGAGTATTTAAATTTAGAGCACCAGGCAGCCCGCTGTGTTTAAGAGGCCGCTGCCTGGGTTTCAGGACAGAGTGGTGTGGATGGAAAGAAGTGCTCCGATCCCAGCTCTGGGGCTAACTGGGTATCTCAAATGCCAAACAGGTTGGTTCACCCCTATGTAAAGAACCTAGTAGACCAATGGCGTGATGGCACCTTCCACCCACGATGGATGTCATAAAGATAGAAACGGGATGGTCTCTAGAAAGCATGGCACTCAGAGCTGCTGGGATAATCGATACCACTGCCTACCTTCCTTTTGTCTTTGATGGATTGAGATCTCCTAGTTGGAAAGCGTTCAAGTGAGAGTCCAGAATCTCTGAGTTATCTATGTGGCATGCTGATTTCTAGACCCCCACCGGGGACCGCGTGGCAGGCCAACCTCCTGTGATGCTGGTGGAATGTGGCTCTTCTTCAGCTCATTCTAACAGAAGTTGAGGCCCCAATTCAAACAACCTGGTGAGATTTCTTCCCCCTCCCTGAGTGGGTGTGGTCAACTGGAAGAAGGGTGTGGGAAACCTGGGCTGAAAGAAAGAAATCATCAGCTGTGAGGGGGGAAGAGAGACCTGGGTCCGAGATGCTAAGAAGTCCAGCAACAAGGACCGTTTGGAGGGTGTAAGTGACAGCAATGACGAAGCAGCCAGGAAAGCAGCAGCACGATAAACAAGTGGGAGGACCCAGGTTCTGGCTGTGGGGCCTCAGATTCGTGTCCAGCCTTTCTGGACCTCGATTTCCTTTCCCGAAGATGAGGGACCTCAGCGAGGTGACTCAGACTAAGCTTCCCCCTGGCTTTTGAGGATTCCAATGCTGATGGGGTGGGCTAAGCTCTAGGTGGAGATGCCCCAGGCCTGCTTTATCAAGAGAGGAGAACCCTGGAGAACTTCTGACTCAGCGCCCCCATCAGAGCATCTCACTGGATGCACCTAGAGGACTCCTTGGCCAGACAGCGTGGCAGGGAAGAGCTGGACCATCTGAGAAAAAGGGAGGACATCACAAGGGAAGCAAACCGAGGTTCCCCTCCATCCCCGAACACTCTGAGCATAAACAAGGATGTTTACCTTTGGAACAGAAGACTCGGTACATGTCCGTCAGGGGCTGAGCTGGTAGCAAAGGGCAGGGGGTGGCGGGGAGTATATGGAACCAAGAGAAATTCCAAGTTGCTTCAGACACTTAAGTTGGTGGTCATCCCACAAACAGAAAAGACTTCATCTTACCATCCTTAATCCTACAAAGAAGAGTCAGCTCTGTGGAAAGAGATTATGGGATGTTTTCTAAACTTCTCTGCGAAGGGAGGAGCTCCCTGTCACTGGAAGCATTCAAGCAGAAGTAGGTCACTTTATGACCACTGTACACTGGTGAGGGGACCAGTTCTGAGTGAAGGGTTGGACCCATGTACCTCTGACTGACTCTAAAAGCCTGGTACACTTACCTGTGGAGAAAGAGATACAGGTTCCCTCCTCTGAGGGCTCAGTGAGGGTGCCATAGTGTGGTGGGGTCAGCTTCTTGGACCCTTTTGGGGTCCGGACTGAGACTAATGTCTCAGTTCTAGCAAAGACCAGCTCTCTGACCTTGAGCAAATCACTCACCCTCTCAGTGCCTCTCTCTCTGTTTTAGATCAAAGATTATGACACATACCCCCATGTGAGGTCAAGTCTTACTGTACAAGGGTTTTGTTGAGAAACCCCACACTTACTTACTACAAGCAGCCTCCTCCAGAGCATGAAGCACTCTGCAGATATGCACTCGTACTTTTGCACCTGTGACCCGCTAAAGCCAACAATCTCTTCCAAGAGAGAAAAAAATTAAAGAGCAACTGCTTCTATTCTCTAGACAGATTTTAGAGCCCTAAAAAAATTTTTTTCTCGTCTTAAAAATGAGTTAATCGATATGATATTGAAGATCAATAACTGTCCTCTTTGGCCTCGAGAATCTGAGGTTCCCAGACTCATTCCACAGGCCCTGTGTCCTAGATGAAGGGGCCATCTCAACATGGGACGTAACATTAAAGTGCTTGCCTTTTCAGAGGAATCTTGAGGGCTGTGGTCACTCCAGTGGCCCCAATACTTGAGAAAGTATCGGGTGCACTTGGGGCCGTCTCTTAGGAAATCTTGTAGGTCTGCTCTTGCTAGGGAGCAGATCCTCCGTTCTGGGAGATCCCACTGGGGCCCCCCACTGCCCCTGCTGAGCGGCCCAGCCAAAGCCCATTTCTATCCAAGAGCGGGAGGAACTGAAAGGACTCTTCCAGTTTTTGAAAAAGGGAAGTGATGATGGCTGATTTTTAGGAATGGCCGAGACGGTGATGAGGGAAAGGAAGGTCCCCCCCGTGAATCTGGAGGTGAGACTTTCCTTTATTCCTGTCATGGAAAGGGCCTCCAATGTGCCATGCTCTATAGGCCCCCCCCCCCCGGATGTTAGCAGGCCTTCCCTTTGGGGTCATGCCCTATTGAGAGTGGGGAGGAATTTCTCCATTCTTCAGAAAAAAAATCACCCCCTGAGACTGACAAGTTCCCAGCAGGCCAAGACGCAGCTCCTTGCCTCCAAACTCTTCCCGAGACCAACGTCATCATTCCCTTATTTACAAATCAAATGCAGTTAGAGACGATCTTTCTTAAAATACATTATATATATTCTTTAAAATGAGGAATGCCCTGTCCTTTTTCATTAGGAAAAGATACCGCATCCACTCACTAATACCCACTCTCATCCGAGCATCCTGAACTGTAATTCTTATTCATGTAGGTAGATGCTACACAGATCATCGTCATCACACAAATAAGAGAGAATAAAATACTCTGTGGTTGCAACAATTTTCCAGTTTCCCCCCAACGCGTCCAGTTACGTGGAAAATTGTTGGAACTAGAGATGGTAAAATTAAAAACGTCTCTGATAAATTAATATCATTGGCTTTTGATTATTCCACTGCTAGTTTTGTCGTCTTGTGTTGATAACGCATACCAGTTTAACGAATTGCATGCTCGTTTAAAAAACTTTTGAGCTGGCGAGCTAAAGTGATCCGTGTCGGCTTGCCCACCCGCCCCCTAAAAAGAAGTTAATGTGATTTAGAATCTAGCACTTTACAAATGTGGTCATGACATATCTGGGATAAAGACTGCTTGTGGAACATGCTTGATTTGGCAAGATGATAAAAACCCTGTGGGTTCTGTTTTCCCGTTTTGTTTGGAAGCGGCCGAAAGCAGGCTATGAACAAAATTGTGTGACGGCAAAGAAAGACGAACAGCTGACACTTCCCATTTGGTCACGTCGGAAGCACACTGGTGTGTGCACTCACTCACACGCACTCGGACCACACACATTCGGCCACCCACCGCTTGGGGAGGAAAAGAGAAAGGAGCTGGGTCAGAGCCACCCCTGCGGGTGGACACTCGAGGCTCTCGGCCGCGTGTGCAACTTTGGGTCAGGTATCCTCTGGGCTCTGTCTCCTCGTCTGGGTCTCGCGCCTGTGCTGGGAAAAAGCCACCCCAGGGACGGGGCGGGCTGGGGAGAAACGTAAGGCATACTTTGCTGGGAAGAAGGAAGAAATCCATGCTTCATGCTCAGATGCGAGTTTCACAGGAAGACGGGCCTTTCTTTTTTCCCTTTGGCCTTGCTCTGTCTGGCTGGAAAGGTGGGGAGGAAATGAAACCGAGGGAGAAGGAAGGGGAGAGAGAAAAAATGATGACAGTAATCATAACCATAGCGGGTAACCGTAATAAATAAATAAGACGTGGGGGGGGGGGGCCAATGAGACGTAACGCCAGATACGACAGATGACTTCCGTTTGTATCTCCCTCCCCAGGCCCTAGATGGACTTCCGCCGTCTCATCAGCCTGTGGTTGTCGGTAAAGCTGTGTAACCCGGGAGAAATGGAGCTAATCGGGGACGGGAAGAGGCTGTTTTTTAATGTGCTTGGTGAGATCTCCTCGATCTTGTAAGAGACGGGGTGGAAGTAGTGGGGGGCGAGCTTGGCGCTGAAGGAGTTCTGCTGTGCCGCCGGGCGGCCGCCGTGTTCCTGCGGGCGGTAGCAGGTGCAGGAGCACACGGACTGTAGGTCCGCCGCGTCGGCCTTGTAGCGGGGCCGGCCGTGCCGCGCCGCCTCGGGCACGGGGGCGAGCGTGCTGTTGCGGTTGCCGGCCAGGGACGCCCGCTCCTCGGCGTCGCGCCGCTCGTCCTCGCTGTTCATGGTCAGGAACCTGAGGACCACCAGGTTGAGGAAGGCGCCGATGACCGTCAGCCCCACCAGGATGTACATGAAGCTGAAGGCCACGTAGAGCGGCTTCTTCTGCAGGGCGCCCCTGGTCTGCAGGGCCACGAAGTCCCCGAACCCAATGGTGGTCAGCGTGATGAAGCAGTAGTAGTAGGCGTGGAAGAAGCTCCACTCCTCGCACTGGGAGAAGGCGGCCGCCCCGATGCACAGCGTGCCCATGCAGGAGAAGAAGCCCACGGTCACCATGTTCTCCATGGACACCTCCGTGCTGCGCAGGCCGCAGCACCTCTTGATGCGCTTCAGCAGGTAGCGCACGAACGTGTTCATCCGCTCGCCCAGGCTCTGGAACATGACCAGCGTCAGCGGGATGCCGAGCACCGCGTAGAACATGCAGAAGGCCTTGCCCGCGTCCGTGCCGGGAGCGGCGTGCCCGTAACCTGCGGGGGGGGAGGTGAGAGGACACACGGAGAGCGCGTCAGCTGGGGTCTCGCGAGGCTTGGGGTGCGTGCGGATGCGGGCGCCCGGCGGCTGGGAGGGAGCTGGGGGCGGGGGTGGCGCGAAGAGCGGGGAAGACTCAGTGAAGAAATTCCCTTTGAAGTTTGGGGACGGGGGGGTGGGGGTGCGGGGAGGAGGTGGTCTGGGGCATTCGGTCACAAGAGGCGCTTGCGGCGGGGGCGGGGGCGGGGTCACTTCACTGTTCTTCCAGTAACACAAAGTTTTTTCAAAGGAAAGCAGCATAGTCACTCGTGATACTTTGCAGAAAACTCCAAAAGTAGCCAGCCCAAGGGGGAAAGTTAAATATCCCGACAGGGATCAACATTAAGAGTGAAGAGTCGAGGAACGCTAACTGGGTTTTTTGGTGGTGGTGCTTGTTTTTGACCACCAGGATCCTATTCTGAGATAAAGGCGCGGTCCAGGGCCAGGCAGGGCGGACAGGTGGGCGGACAGCCGAGGAGGTGTGGGTCCCGGCACCTCCCCCGCTGGGAGCTGTGGGGCTGCCGACGCCACGGAAGGTAAGAGGGGCGTGCACAGGTGGGAGGGGATGACGGACTCCCTAGGGTCCTTTCTGCGCGTGCTGGGGCAGGGGAGAAAGAACCCCGGTTTCCACGTTCTCAGCTGGTGGTGCCAGGAAGCTCAGCACGGAGCAAGACAACTTGCCTTCTGCCCCGGGCCCCCCGTGCCCCCAGCTCAGGCATCGGGGAGCCAGTCTGTGTGGACTCCTGGTCCGACATCGCCTCCTCCTACCCTCGTGACGACCCTATAAAACGGGCACGATGCATCTGGCACCACTGGCAAGGAGACCGAGTCAGTTACTTAATAGCAGGGTAGCTTGGGGTAGCTTGGTTTCTTCAGAGTTGGTGGCTGAAAGCTCTGGGTTCAAATCCCAAGAATGAGGCTTTTTTAAAAGCACACGTCTTGAATCGAGAGAGGTCATTGCAGGGTGGAGCATAAACACCACGAGGGCAAAGATCTTTCCCTGTTTTGTTCCCTGCTGTATCCTCACACCTGGAGAAACACCGAGCCCATAAAATACCGCTTTAACGAAGGACAGAATAAGCGTATGCCACCGTGTGAATGTGGCCTTTTCAGAATCGAGGGAACGAATAATCCTTAGAGAACCTCATGTGCGTAAGTGCTTTTGAAACTCTTCACGCAGCTGCACAGACCATCACTTCGTTGATCCCCTACATCAACTACCGCAAAATCTTCACGCAGCTGCACAGACCATCACTTCGTTGATCCCCTACATCAACTACCGCAAAACCGAGCCCGTATAGCCTCACGTTCAAACGAGGACAGCGGTGCTGGAAAGGCGAAGTTACCTGCCGGCGTCACCCAGCTGGTCAAAGATCATGTCAGAGCCAGGACAGGGTCTGCACAACATGGCAGAAGAAACCGAAGACTAGTTCAAGTTCCGGGACCAATACTGCCCAGAAAAATACCAGGATCGTGGGCAGTATTTGCACTGAGAACTTGGAGGAGGCACGTGGCCTTCCAACATCTCACATCCTGCCCCATCAAAAGAGGCTCCCCTGAGCCACACACTCGTGATCATTTAACCAGCTGCGCTACCTTGGGCCCCAGACAACCTCTCCCAGCCTGGGTTTCCTCATCTGCTACACGGGAGGATGGGGATGTTGTGCAGATCTGCTGAGGTCAGAGAGCAGCTAGCCCAGGGGCCTAGGACTCGGGGGAGACCTGCACCCCGCCCACTGCGTCCCCCAGGAAGATTACTCTGACTGCCCTAGCCCAGGCCTCCCTCCCAGAGACTCATCACTTCCGTTCAGCCTGCCTGCCTCTCCCCTGGCGTGAACTTGTGCCACGTCCTGCCTGCCCCGGCGGCCACACTTTCACGGCAGAGATGACATCACACGTTTGTATCCTCTCTGGCCCTCAGTCCCACTGAGCCAGTGCAGAGCTCTGGCCCCTCGGCAACCCCACAGCCCTTACGAAAGAGGAGAAATGGCAGGTCAACATTGGAGTCGGGCCGGAAAGGACAGAACAGGGAAACAGCAAGAAGGAGAGGACAACAGGCATATCAGTAGAAATGATCCAATCTGAAGAGACGAGTAAAGATCAAAAATTAAATTTTAAGAGCCTCAGAGACATGTAGGACAGTGTCGCCAGGTGTCCTAGAAGAGAGAATGAGACAAAAAATTGAAGAAATAATAGGCAAAATTAACCAAATTTGGTGGAAGACAAATTTACAGATTCAAGACACTCGGTAAGCCTCAAGCAAGATAAATACAACGAAAACCACACATCGGAATCAAGCTGCTGACCACCAGAGAGGGGAAGATCTTG
The DNA here is from genome assembly GCF_002837175.3 of Physeter macrocephalus. Classification (NCBI taxonomy): domain Eukaryota; kingdom Metazoa; phylum Chordata; class Mammalia; order Artiodactyla; family Physeteridae; genus Physeter; species Physeter macrocephalus. The sequence goes on along the minus strand of NC_041228.1, from coordinate 3,423,781 downwards.
AAAGCACCAGAGAGAAACCATGTATCACATACAGGAAAACAACTATTTGAACAGCACTTACGTCCAATCATAAACAACAGGGGCCGGGAAACAGTGGATAACATCTTTAAAGAGCTTTTAAAAAAAGACCGCGTAACCCAGAACTGTCTATCCAAGGAAAGTATTCTTTAAGGATGAAGGCAAAATCCACTTTCAGACTAAAAAACTTGTTTCCTGCTGCTCTGCATAGCAATGATTACTAAGGAAGTTCTTCTGCCTGGAGGGAAATGGCACCAGATGGAGACTGAGGTCTTCAGGAAAGAATGGAGTGCATCTTGGTAAACAAGTGGGTTTATATTTATACAAAGTTCGGGGGTGGGAATCCCGTGACACTGCCATATAGCTCACCTGTGTGGCTGGTATAAAACCCAGATGGATGCTGGAAGACAGTAGATTGCTGGCAACTTAATAAGGTGGTAAATTAGCTAACGGTTCCGGATGGGATATATTTACTGGAGGAAACCAGCACAGCATTTGCTGGCTCAAACCCAGGTGCTCAGGCCCCCCTCCTGTAAGTAAAAATGATCGGAAGCGGTGTCCCTTCACCGGGCCTGGATGGCAGTATGCCCGTGTATCCTGTCCCGGGGTGGTGTCAATTCTCCCGCGGCCCGTCATACTACAGAAAGAACGCCATCGTTTTGACGTCCCACAGTATATCTCGCTGGTGCGTCAGCAATGACATCCCTTAGCAAGACGCGTGCACGAGAGAGTGTGGGCCGGGAACACCCCCAAAGTTCAGGGCCTTCCAAAGCTCAGGCCCTAGAATAAATCTCCTAGGGCCCAGCGGTCCAGGGCACAGGACCATTCCCACCTGCAGCGAGAAAGAAGCTGCCCAACTTGCAGAGCCTTTCAGGAAGACGGAGGCCTGGCCAGATATCTTCAGTTTCCCCATCTAGACGCACCCATCTCCATTGGGGACGCTAAGCCTGCATAAGCCACCTCAAGGGGTTCTTGGCCCTCTGGTGCCCAGCTGAGTTCATCCAAGGCACGGCCCCAGCAGGAGGTCAGAGGAAGGGAGGAAGACGAGGACCTTGGTAATGAGCTACATCTGCCAGCAGGTTCACGCCATGGAGCAACTCTACAAGTGCTAGCAGCTACATCCCAGGCATGATGACTGACAGCTCTCCACCGTTGCTCATCCCAGGCTACCACACCTTCCCTCGTTGCTTTCCCTCCAACCTACCCACCCTCCCACACTATAAATAGCCATTAATTAACTGTTCAAGTTGAGAGTGCCACCTCCTGCAAAGACCCTGGCTGATATACCCCGTGTATTCTCCACTGGATCTGCTTCCCAGGTCTCCTTATGATGCAACACGGTGGGCATTGCATGCAAACGGGTCAACGCATATCAAGTCTACATATAGAATATTCATAAAGTATCAATGGAACACACAGACATAGCCTGGATGCTTTATACAAACACACATGGTATATATACGCTTGGAACTTTGTGAAAGATGGACGTGTTGGGTAGAGTAACTGCACGTGGATGTGAAACGTGGGCAAAAGCCACATACCATATATGTATTAGACCAACACACAAAGCATCTACGGTATACCCACCGCACCCCCAGAGTCACACACTTTGTGCAGAACGTGCGTGTGCACGGAAAGTGCACTCAAGACACAGGATGTGTGCACCACATGTATGCACAGGCTGCAGGGAGTGTACGTACCCATAGCTCAATGGCATCCATGATATCTACAGATAACAGGTATGTGCAGTGGAGAACATACAAAATACACATACGCCAGACACACGAGAGAAGACAGCTTCTCCTTCCCAAGAGGAGAATGGAATTAATATACAGAAATCTGTTGTATTTCTATAACAACAAAAGATCAGAAAGAGAAATTAAGGAAACAGCCCCAGTGACCAGCACATCAAAGAGAATAAAATACCTAGGAATAAACCTACCTAAGGAGGCAAAAGACCTACTACACTCTGAAGACTATAAGATGCTGGTGAAAGAAACTGAAGACGACACAAACAGATGGAAAGATATAGATTCAGTGCAATCTCTGTCAAATTACCAATGGTAATTTTTAGAGAACTAGCACACAAAAAAATTTTAATTTGTATACAAACACAAAAGACCCCGAATAGCCAAAGCAATACTGAGAAAGAAAAACGGAGCCGGAGGAATCAGGCTTCCTGACTTCAGACTATACTACAAAGCTACAGTAATCAAAACAGTATGGTACTGACACAAAAACAGAAATATAGATCAATGGAACAGGATAGAGAGCCTGTTATAAAGAGGAGAACAAGCTACAAATCTTCAATGCTCTCAGAGAACCTGTGTGACAACTCAGATCCTAGAAGACTGTGGGTTGTTGTTGTGTGTTTTTTTTTTTTTTTTAAATCTGTGAGTGAATGAAGGCAGCCTGGCCTTCCTGGGCTGGGAGCCGGATTTATGCATCTACTCATACGTTATCCACTGAGACTCATCCAGAGCCTTGACTATGCACCATGACCTGTGCCTGGCACAGTGGATCCACGGGGGCTTTTCATCCTCCCCCGAGATCTCCAGAGGGGCAACAGCCAGCCTGTGCTCAGAGCCCCACCCAGCGCCTGGACAAGGGGACCTTAGGTGGAGGGCATGGGTGTCGCAATGCCACCGAGGACTCCCAGGCTGGTGCCTGTTCTCCTGGGTTGCCTCCCACCCCACCTGTGAGGACCAGTCCCTTGAGCTCAGAGCCACAGCTCTGTCCGGGTTTTCCCTTTAAGATCCTGGGCTCCCCTGCCCCCCATCTTCCCAGGCACTGGGAGCCAGTTCCTCCTCCACCGACAAAACCTCAGGAATCCCACCTAGGACCATACTGCTCGTCCTTCCATCGTCATAAACGATTCATCCTTTTGGCAGAGACATCTACAACTGATTTATACGGGGCTCAGGAGGTGTGCTTGGGGTGCAGAAGATATGCTGAAACCTCTGGGCTGCTGTTCTGTGACCTCAGCAGAGTTCTTCAGTTCCCTGGACAGATGTGAGAAACGAGGCTGGAAAGGGGAGATCAGACCAGCTCACGGCCACTCTGCAAGAGACAGGGTCATCCTTCCCCAGCCCCGCAGGAGCCCAGCAGTGACCAACATGACCGTCATCCAGACCTCCACACGCTGGGGAACGTGAAGACCACCAGCCACCAGATGCGAAGCTCCCTACACACGGGACACAGTGACTCACACTGTCCTTCTGCCCCCAGCCCTGCCGCCTCCTTTCTGCTGACTTTTCCACGTGTGCAGAGCCAGAGACTCAGACTTGCTCGTGGCCCCGATGGGCTGCTCAGGTGGCTACAAGGGGCCAGGCCCCTGGGTGTGAGGCCAGCCATGGGGACCACTGACATGGATGGCGACTGCGGTGACAGCCTGAAAAGCCACCCTCCGTAAAGCCACCCTCCGTGTGCCCACACGGCGGCTGCGTCTCCAACACTGTGCTCCCTGGGCCAGGGTTCTCTGTGTCAGCAGGTGGCAGGGCCCAGGACCAGGCTAAGGGCAGAGGCAGGTGGACATATGGGCTTCTGCTTAGCGCCTGAGCCCAGGACCCTGGCCTCCCCACCAGGAGTGCTAAGGGCAGGGCAGGTGGACATATGCAGTGAAGGAGGTTTAGCAGACCGGAAAGGAAGACCGCAGGCCCAGCCCCACATCCCAGCCCGTGCACGTGCACCCACGCGTAGGGATGGAGCATTCGAAGAGCTGCAAGGCTGTTTGTTAAGGTGAATCTGCACAAAGTCAGCCTAGCACAGAACCTCCACTTCGCCCGGCCGACCTCCCCACCCAGAAAGGGCTGCAGAGCCCAGCTCCACACCACAGGCCAGCATGGGCTTCCTAACCTACAAATCCCAAAGGGGGATAGAACTGTTCAAATAACAAGCCCCACCTTGAAAAGCTGATCTGGACTCCTGAGCATCCTAGAAAGACACCTCGGTTTCCTCATCTGTGAAATGGGACCAAGGACAGGGAGCAGAAACAGACAGAGATGCAATGGGAATTGACCTCTTATCAGGTCACCAGGTCCCTGCTATGGACTAAATGTCTGTCCCCCACAAATTCATACGTTGAAGCCCTACCCCCCCCCCCAGTGAGATGACATTTGGAGGTCACCTCTCCCTCCTTCCCCTGCCTTCTTGCCAGACTCTGAGCTCCCAGGAGGGCAGAGCCCACCCCTGTGGACCCCAGAGCCCAGCACGGAACAGGCACTCAGAGTTTAGAGGGCAGCATCACCATGCATATGGCCTCCGTCTCCCAGGCCTGCCTGGAGGTCCTGGCCCATCCCCAAGCCCAGCACGGCTGAGGGCAGCTTTGCCCAAGACACTGCATCATCCAGCCCGATTTTCATGGCCCCTTTGATATACTTAGTTGGGTCTCTTTGATCTGTCCTGGGAGAGGCTTTTGCAGAGAAGAGGCCTGCATCTCTGGGCTGCAGCTGGCTAACGAGTAAAGCAAATAAATAGGCTCTGTCTTCCCGGAGGGGAATGAGGCAGGGAAGGAGGGTAATACAACTAATCATTTCTATTGGGGTGGGGGCTCCCCAAAGAGCCAGCTACAAGGCAGCGCTCCCTTGCAAGACCCCCTGTGCTCCCCCAGCTCCTACTAGATTTCCCAGAAGCTGACAAGGAGCTGGGCTCCTGCCCTGGGCAGCATTTCATTAAGATGTCACGAGTGTCCCGCGGGCTGTCCTCGCTGTGAGAAGTAAATAAGGCAACTGGGCCGTGTGGGTCGTAGACCAGCCTCACTCCTGACACTCCGGGACTGTCCATGGCTCCCTCCTTTTCCCTGGGAATCTAGGCCTATAAACAGTTGGCCGTAAAAGCCCTTTCCAGACCCTCACAGCACTTCACAGTTGGCAAAGCTTCCCCCACTGTGGAGCGCCCCTGCCTGAAGCCAGCCCTTATCCCTCTGCCAGAAACGACCACAACCAGCTTTGCACTCCCCTCCACTCCTGACACTCCGGGACTGTCCATGGCTCCCTCCTTTTCCCTGGGAATCTAGGCCTATAAACAGTTGGCCGTAAAAGCCCTTTCCAGACCCTCACAGCACTTCACAGTTGGCAAAGCTTCCCCCACTGTGGAGCGCCCCTGCCTGAAGCCAGCCCTTATCCCTCTGCCAGAAACGACCAGCCCAGCTTTGCATTCCCCTCCAGGACACTTCAGCGGGCGGGGCAAGGCTGGCCCCTGGCATCAGGACAACCTGGGGTGGAGCCCTGACCACGCCCCTTAGGGACCGCGGGTGCCCAGGCCTCCTCATTCTCTTCAGCATTCTCTTCAGTCAAGTTCACCGTGATCCCAACCTCCCAGGGATACTCTGCTGCTTACTGCGCCGAAGCGGCCATCAAGGCCACGTGCCAGTGGTCATGGGCATCTCTTCCAGCCCAGGGGCCGCCCGGCCCAGGGAAGGAGATGGCCACCCAGGCATTTGGGCATCAGGAAATTTGCTGCTGGGAGAGAATGAAATATTTATAAAGGACACGCAAGGATTTTTGTGCCTGTAGGAACTGAAATAGGCACAAAGTCCGTTAAAGAATGACTCAAGGTGGCTTTGTGGAGAGAGGGGCCGGAGAAGGGGGCTGCCCTCAGCCCCCGGGGCTTTCTGGCTGGCTCCCCACTTCAGCCTGCAACAAGCATTCCACTCATCCGTCCTCCAACCGTGCTGGCCCGGCTCCAGCCCCCGCATGGGCTCTGCATGATTATTAAGACCCAGGTGTCTGCAGACACCAAAAAGGAAAATGATTCACGGGCCCTGTGGGGCGTGGGGATGGGGGTGTGCGGGAAGGGTCCTCCAGAGGTTCCTGGATGGAAATCAGTAAGTCCCAGGGACTACATCTGGCTCCATCGCCTACTTCGCCAACCATGACCTTGGGAAAGCCACCTAGACTCTGAGCCTTTCCTCTCTTCGGTAGAGGGGAGTGAGGAACGAGGCATCCCTTCCAGTTAGTTCCACAGCTCTCGACAGTCTGCAAAGCTTTTCTGCATTCATTCTTTCATCTGAAAGGGCCATCCCTTGTGGCAGCCCCAGGTCAAGCCACCCTTCTCACGTTATAACCCAACCTGAATTTCTCCCGGGTCCCACCCCGGGGGCTTGGGCTAACGTGCAGGACTGCCGTTCAGCCCCCGAGAGGGGATGATGCTTCCTGTGGGCTCCGACTGGGTCTCCGGCCAAGCCCTGAACCAATGAGCCTTTTGTTCTTTCCTGCCAGACTTGAAGGGGCCAGGGCGTGATGTCCGGAGCCTCTGAAGTCATTTCACCACCATGAGGATGAGCCCAGCCACGCAGGAGACTATCCTGAGAAACGGGGGCTATCGTTCCACCCCCAGGTCTGAGCCCAGTCTCCAGTCAGCCCTTCTCAGGCACTCCCGTGTGCGTCCCGGTAATCTGGCTTCAGCCAGTGTTCTGATTGCAGTGGATTAACACTCAACGTGGCCTACACCTCAGCATGACTACAAATAACGAAGAGCAGTTTGGGATGAATAACAAAGCACTTTGCAATGCACACGCCCCTGCACCTCACGCGCTCTCTCTCACGGGCCCCTGGGTCTGTCTGAGGGGAAGTGGGCAGGTGAGGCCAACCAGGCCCGTGGGCAGCCGGCGGCCGGCTGGAGACCCACGTCCCCGGAAAGAGAAGCCGCTCCCCAAGCCCAGCGACCGGGGCTGTGGGCCAGGGTGACCCAATGTCCTGATTTTGAAAGAGAAGCTGGAAACACTGGATATTGGAAATGTGGGATCTAAGTGGTATCTAATGAAACGTTTTAAAACGTGGCACAGGCCAAACACAGTGAGAGAAAACGGACCATCTGTTTGTCCAACGGATAAGTCATGATGCTCGAGAACTGGAGGAGAGGGAGGAGCGGACAGGAGGGACTCGAGGAAAGGGAGGGCGGGGGCAGCAGAGGAGCAGGAGGAGGCGGTGAGAGGGCAGCCAGGCCCGTGGCTCCCCACCCCCGAGCCCCACCTCACACCCCACATTCACCTTCCCCCATCACAGCGAGGTCTCTGCTGCAGGAGTCACCCGCTGGTTCCATTTCACAGACGCACAAATAAAGGCCTCAGACGCGCCTGCCCCGCTCGGAGCAGCAAGCAGAGCCACGGCCCGGTGGCTCTTGGGAGTCCATCCCCAAGGGGACTCAGCCCACAGGACCACGACCCCATCTCCCAGATGAGAACCCTGAGGCTTTCTGTCCAGGGCCGGGGAGTCCAAGGCCTGAGCCCTGGCCCCTCTCAGAGGCGCCTGGAGGCCTGGCGACTTGCCCAGTCACCAGTTTGCCACTGTGAGCCCTGGAAGGAAACCTGGCAGATTTGGCGTTTTATTTAATGACAGAGCAGTTCCCTCATTAATTCCCCGAAACGTTCTCGTTTGGTCTCGCTTCACTGTTTTGATATGTCTTAAGAGGGAAAGAAGACCTAAAAATATATTTTTAAAAATATGCAAGCTCACAAGGCGCAGATTTCTAACAACAGCTCATGATAGGTCTTTCTCTCCTGCCCGGAGGGAGGCCTCATGTGAGGACGCCCTGGGGAGAGCCCGGTGAGCCCCTTCCTGGGAGGGCTGGGAAGGCCGGGGTGAGGGGTACCAGGTGAGGCCAGAGCCCGCTCGGCCTGAGGGGCCTTCCCACTCCTAACAAACAACCAACCTGGCGCCCACTCCCCCCGCTTGTGCTAAATGGACGCTGCGTCTCTCGCTCGGTCTGCGCTATCGCTCAGGAGCACCTGGCAGACGAGACGGTGGGCTCCTAGAAACCCCGGTCCAGACTCCAGCTGGGCCTCTTCCCAGCTCTGGGCTGCGCCTCCCTGGGTCCTGTTTCCTTTGTGTTATGAGGATCCAGTGGGCTCCAGTCACGTGTCGTTATCCCTATCTTACGGAGGAGGGAACGGAGCCTGGGCAGCCCCGTGTGCTTCTCCTTTAGTCCCACGAAGACCTCGGGAGGCTGGCATCAGGAGACCCCCTCAGATGGGGGCACAGATGCATCCCAGGCGTCCCCGAGGGTGCTGAGAATGACGCCCACAGCAGATGGTGGTGACCACCCAGAAGTCAGCGGGGAAGTAAAAGGCAGGGCTTTACAGTTTGCTCAAGAATGTTCTCTACTCTTAGCGCAGACCAAAGTAACAAAAAATACTTCCTTTGAAAACTCCACTCCTAGTTATATAGCCAAAAGAATTTAAAACAGGTGTTCACATACTCGTACACGCATGTTCATAGCAGCACTATTCACAACAGCCAAAAGGTGGAGACGGCCCAAATGTCCATCAGTGGATGAATGGATTAGCAAAATGCGGTCTATCCCTGCAGTGGGATATTATTCAGCCTTAAAAAAAAAAAAAAGGAATGGAAGCAACCTAAGTGTCCACTGACGGATGAATGGATAAAGAAAATGTGGTGTGGGACCTAATTAAACTCAAAAGCTTCTGCACAGCAAAGGAAAACATAAACAAAATGAAAAGACAACCTACGGAATGGGAGAAACTATTTGCAAATGATTCAACCAACAAGGGATTAATTTCCAAAATACACAAACAGCTCATACGGCTCAATATCAAAAAAAGAACCCAATCAAAAAATGTGCAGAAGATCTAAATAGACATTTCTCCAAAGAAGACATACAGATGGCCAACAGGCACATGAAAAGATGCTCAACATCGCTAATTATCAGAGAAACGCAAATCAAAATTACAACGAAGTATCACCTCACGCTGGTCAAAATGGCTATCATCAAAAAGTCTACAAATAATAAATTCTGGAGAGGGTGTGGAGAAAAGGGAGCCCTCTTGCACTGTTGGTGGGAATGTAAATTGGTGCAGCCACTATGGAGAAGAGTATGGAGGGTCCTCAGAAAACTAAAAATAGAGCTACCATATGACCCAGTGATCCCACTCCTGGGCACATATCTGGAGAAAACTGTAATTCAAAAAGCTACATGCACCCTTATGTTCATTGCAGCACTATTCACAATAGCCAAGACATGGAAGCAATCTAAATGCCCGTCGACAGATGAACGGATAAAGAAGACGTGGTGTATTGATGCGATGGAATGTTACTCAGCCATAAAAAAGAATGAAATAATACCGTTTTCAGCAACACTGATGGACCTAAAGATGATCATACGAAGTGAAGTAAGTTAGACAAAGACAAATATCATGGTATCACTTATACGTGGACTCTAAAACAACGATACAAATGAACCTGTTTACAAAACAGAAATAGACTCACGGACACCGAAAACAAATTTATGGTTACCAAAGGGGGAAGGGGTGTCAGGGGAGGGATAAATTAAGAATTTGGGATTAAAATATACACCCTACTATATATAAAATAGATTACCAACAAGGACCTACTGTATAGCACAGGGAACTATACTCGGTATCTTGTAATAACCTATAATGGAAAAGAATCTAAGAAAGAATATATATATGCATATATATATATATATATATAATCTGAATCACTTTGCTGTACACCTGAAACTAACACAACATTGTAAATCAACTGTACTTCAATAAAAATTTTAAAAAGAAAAAACGAATGAATGAACCAAACGGAAACAAGCACACAGATACTGAGAACCAGGGTAGTGGTTACCAGGGTGATGGAGGTCGGGGGGGAGGGCGAAATGGGTAAAGGGGGTCCACAGTGTGGGGACAGATGGAAACTAAACTTCAGGGGTGAGCGTGCTGTGCTGTGTCCAGAAGTAGAAATATAACACTGTACACATGAAACATATAATGCTGTAAACCAATTTAAAAAACTAATTAATTTAAAAAAAAGAAAAGCTGGTGCATGTATACAATGGAACATTACTCCCGTAAAAGAGAAGGAAATCTTGCCATTTGTGACAACGCAAATAGACATTACGCTAAGTAAAATGAGTCTGAGAAAGACAAATACTGTATTATCTCACTTATGTATAGAATCATACAAAAAAAATCAAGCTCATAGAGAAAAGATTGACAGCTGCTGGAGGCGGGACTCGGGGACAGTGGGCAAAACGGGTGCAGGGGGTCAAAGGAGCAAACTTCCAGGTCTAAAATAAGTAAGTCCTGGGGACGTAACGTACAGCAGAGCGACCGTAGTTCGCAACACTCTATTGCATATTTGAAAGTTGCTAAGAGAACAGATCTTAAAAGTTCTCACCACAAGCAAAAAAACTGTAACTGTGTGTAGTGATGGATGTTAACTAGATGTATGGTGGTGATCATTTCACGATATAACCAAATATAAAATCGTTATGTCATACACCTGAAACTACTATGTTATAGTTCAATTGTATCTCAATAAAAAATGTTTTTAAAAGGAAGGAATCTCTGACACATATTACAATGTGGCTGAGCCTCGAAAACATTATTCAAAGAGAAAGAAGCCAGACACAACCGGTAACACCGTATGATTCCATCTATATGAAATATCCAGAATGGGCAAGTCTACAGAAACAGAAAGCAGATTAGGGGTTCCTGGGGCTGGGGGAGGGGACGACACAGCGACTGCTTGAGGAGTCGGGGGTTTCCTTTTGGGGTGATGGAAATGTCCTGGAACTAGACTGAAGTGGTGGTTTGCAAAAATTATTTATGCACTAAATACCATTGAACTGTACACTTGAAAATGGCTAATTTTATATTATGCCTATTGTACCTCAAGAAGTGGGAGGAAAAAACATTATTTTTAAAGCCAAACGCTTCCCATTTTCCAGGGGTCCCGGCTCTGACCCGAACAGGAGAGACATCAGGAGCAGAACTGGGTCAAGGCATACCCAGACCCCAGCCCCCCAAATATCTCAAGCTTGGACCCTCAGAGGCATGGAGCCTCACTGCTGGAAGAGGTTAGAGGCCCTCCATCTGCCAAGTAAGTTTGCTCTTGAAGAGGGTCATATAAAATGTGGCCAGTAAAGAGTTTAAGGGGCTGAAATGATGGTTAAAGCCTACAGCTCTCAGTATTTTCAGGCCCACTTGCTAAAGAGCCTCGGACCGCCAGTCAGCGACCAAAATGCAAGGGCGCCCTCTGGCGGGCACACGGACAACTGCAGAGCCGGAACTCGGCAGCATGGGCCACCAGCCCTGGGTTCCCCTGGGACAGCATCCAGAACCAGGGAGTCAGGGAAGAGCCATTCATCTTTTTCCACAGAGGACGTGTGTCGTGTGGTGAACTTCTTCTCATCAGTCACCACCAACCGACGGCATCACTGACGAAACGTGATAACAGATGATGGTGGTCACGACCACCGTCTCCGGAGGGCGTGCACGTCGCCAGGGACCGAGCTAGCACGTTTCACGTTCCTTAACTCATTCGCTCTGCAGGGAGAGGGAACGCCCTTTGCGTAGTGAGTGGTGTTCTCTCGGGGGCATGGATGAGAAGCCCCCGAGTCGGACGGAGCTGGTGCCCATCCTAACGCCCTGCTCTCGGCCAGCCACATACGGAAGAAGAAAGAGGTGTCCTTCAGTCTCCTCCAGCCCTTTGCAAGAAAAAAACCCTCCTCCCTCTGCCATTCTACCCTCCTTCCATCGCTGCCCACAGTCCATAACGCGCCCCCATCCCGAAACAAACACTGCAAGGAAATCTGGGGAAACAAACCTAAATTTAAAAATTAAGTTCATAGGAAAAATTATATAAAATCGGGCTGACTTTCGAAAAGTCTTGAGTAGAATAAGACAATTTTAAGACAGGCTTAATACCCAAGAATACCCACTCATTCGGTAATCATTGATACTTGTACTTTTAAAGAAGTAAAACCAAGTCACAACTATTTAACCTCGTGCTTTGTTTCTGTTTGAGGTGGAGACGCTCCTCCAGGGCCTGGAGGGCGGGAGGAGGAGGGAGCAGGCGAACTCATGGAGGAAAGATCCGCGGGCGCCGGACACAGAGCGCCCTGGATGCCAAGGTACTCAGCCTCTGAGTGGCAGCTCCCCAAAGCCCCCAGCCCCCCGGGTGCGGCCTGCCCTTCCCTCCCGGAAGCTTCTGCCTCCTCTCAGGGCCCGGCTCCAAGGTCACCTCCTCCAGGGAGGCCCTCTTCTCCTCACTCACCCCCAGATCCCAAAGGCGCTCTGGGCACACAGGGACCTAAGGGACACGGCGCTAGGTGGCCTGTCTTCAAGCCTGGCTCCCCTCTCGGTGAAAGGAGCATGGTTCACGCCGCTGAGGGCAACGACACGCCGCCTCCACAGCTGAAGATGCTAAAAGGCAAACGCCTCTGCCTCTGGGACACACGATGAGCTGAAGCGAAGGTGAAAGGTAGACAACCCACCCATGCTCACGGGGATCGCCGCCCTGGGCTCTTGATCCAGGGCGGGTCCTGGGGCAGGGGGTCCGGGCCTGGGACTCTGCATTTCTCTCCGGCTCCCTGGATCCCCCCACCACTAGGGAGGGATCTGAAGGGAAGCAGGGGCCCGTCGGAGCTGGGGGAGGGGGGGTCAGCGCCCGGCCTCAGGGGATGTCACCGGCCTGGGCCCCAGTGCGCGGCGATGGTCAGAACTGAGCTCGTGTCGCGCGCACGGCGCGGCACCCAGCGGGGGTCTGACGGCAGCAGGCCTGCTCCACGTGGTGAGAGAGGCTCATTTCCTCAAGCAGCAGCAAAAGCGGGGGGGCTCTAGCCGAGAGCGCCGGTGCCCACCCAGAGGTGGGCCCTCTCCTGCCCCGCACACGGCGGGCCACCCGGCCCTCGGGGCTCCTGCAGGGCTCCAGGCCTGGCCCGTAAACCCGGCCTCGGGACTCTCGTGGTCTCTCCTGTGTCCCCTCCCTCCCTCCTCGTCGCCGCTCTGCCTGAACCGGGAGCCGACTCGGGACCTCGGGGAGGACGGAGCCTCCAGCTGTCCGGAGCCCGGGTTCCTGAATGACCGTGTGCACAGCAGAGGCCCTGCTGGTCCCTGGTGACTGTGACGCGCGGGGTAAAGGAGCCGGGCTCGCGTGCAGCCGGGGGTGAGGGGAGGTGCTTGCCGCGCCCCCGGCTCACAACCAGCGCTTGTAGAGGTCAGGGTCGACCAGCACAGGGGCCACACTCAAGGGGCAGGTACGTACAGGCCGTCATCGCCGACCCTGCTGTCCAACAGGCTCCCCCCGACTCGGGTGCAGACCCGGATGAGCCCTTCTGTACCCGTTTCCACATCTGCCAGGGGCGGCCAGGCGGGGACGGCCGTGTCCATGTCACAGGTGAGAGAACTTGGTCTCCGGGACATGATTAGCTGTGTGACCTTGGGGACATCCCATATGTAGTGGGGCGAGGCGCGGGACACGGCCGTGACGTCACAGTGCAGCCTGCTGTACGATGCTGACAGCCCCCGTGCGTGTGTATGCAAATACACACACACGCCTGCACGCACAGACATACACAGATACCTATGCACATACACGTGCACACAGAGATACACATGCAGACACCACACATAGGCACATATACATAGGCACACAGAGATGCGCACGTAGACACACACCACATGCACGCAGAGACGTACACAGATATATATGCACACGCATATGCCCGCGCGCGCACACGCACGCACGCACCTCTGGGGCCCGAGACACTCCGGAGAGCAATAGAAAAGAAGCAAGATAAAGCTGAGGAACACGACAAGCGCCTCACTCCTTCTCCAGTTACTAACAGTGAACGTGCGTTACACGTGAGCTTACAAAAGCCGAGGGGCAGTGCTCGGCACACAGCCCCTGTCCTCGGTCCCCTTGTCGGAAAACGGAGAGTAATAACAGCACGAGCCTCGTGGGGTGGGGAGGCTTCAAGGATTCCAGCCAAGTCACCTGCGCAAGGACACGCAGCTAATATGCGGGCCAGCGCGGCTGCCGTACGACCACCCGCTGTTCACCTCCTTTTCAAAAGGTTGCAGCCAGCACCTGCGGGTAGACGCGCGCGCACACGGCCCGGACCACGGCCCTCCCAGACCCTCGCTTGCACAACGGCAGCCCGAGGTGTCTCCGGGTCGAGTGGAAACAGCCCCGCGTGAGCCACACCAGCTCGGCCTGCTTGCTCGTCTGGTCTGTGGGACTCTGGGAACGTGCTCCAGCACCCTGCGCCCAGGTCTGTCCTGGAGGCGATGTAAACCCGCGCCTCCCCCAAGGCCTGCTGCGAGCATTAAAGAAGGTGACAGACACGAAACACCGGCACTGGCCTCCCTAAGGGCAGGGGCCTCTCCCTGGACCCTTCTGGCCTGTGGTTTTTGCCTTTTGGTTTCCCAGACACCCTGCAAACGTTGTAAATGAGCTTGTCCCAGGCGCACACGAGTCTGCTTTCTTCTACTTTACGCCCAGGGACTTTGCACGTGCTGTGCTGCCAGCCATGGAGGCCGGCACCCTCCCCGGCTCCACCTTGCTTACCGGTTCACCCCTGGGCCCTCAGCCTCAGGCTGGGATGGCTCAGCGGAGGGACCCGGTGCGGAGCCAAGGTGCCCCTGCCTCGTGGCTCCCTTAGGCTGGTGGCCTCAAGGGACCGGGTAAGTGCCAGTCCCGAGGGAGCAGGACTTGTCCCAAAGGTCAATGGGAGGAGACCCTGAGGAAGGGGAGAGCATGTGGGCAGCCCCAGCCAGCTACTGCTCTGCAGGGTCACGGCCCAGGGGGCCTGACCTCCTTCGCAGAAAGGGAGGCGTCCAGACGCACAGACCGAACGTTTGCAAAGCCTCTGCCTCATCGATGTCTTCCCTACCCTCTCGGCAAGGAGGCGTTGGTGTCTGGGTGCCAGGGCTCTGCCAGGTGCCCTCCCCGGAGCCCCCACTCCCCTCGGCCCGAGGGTTGCAGGGGAGGCACATCCGCCGTCACTAGCCCTGCAGGACGGCACCATCTCTCCGGTATCTCGAGGTTTCCCACTCCCTCCCACCGCCTGGAGGGGCCGGCTCACCCGTGCTGGACCATCTGTCCTCCCCAGAGCAGCAGGAACACCCCAAGGGCAGCCTCCGACTTTTTTCTGGAGCCCCGGGACCAAGCCTGGCATGACGAACGGCCAGACAAGGGAGGTCTCCTCTGGTGCATCTCTTCCAGGTATGATTCCCTCGGGACTGACGCCGCGGGTCAGTGGGATCCTTGGGTGAAGGCAGACGATACAGATATCAATTGGCCGAGGCATGCCAGGCCTCTCGTGGTGTGCACGGGAATCGCGTTTTACCGAGGACTTTGTAGGTGGGGGGGGGGGCGCCCACTGGGGGACGGGGGTGGTCAGTGGATGAACAGGAATCACCTGTGACACTGGCCGGGGAGGCAGGGGCAGCCTTGCTCTGCTCCCTGACTCAGGTCACCATCCGATCATTCCCCTGCGGCACACAGAGCCCTGGAAGAGGGTTTTCCCGGGGACTTTGTGGGGGGGGGGGGGGGCGCCGACTGGGGCACGGGGGTGGTCAGTGGATGAACAGGAATCACCTGTGACACTGGCCGGGGAGGCAGGGGCAGCCTTGCTCTGCTCCCTGACTCAGGTCACCATCCGATCATTCCCCTGCGGCACACAGAGCCCTGGAAGAGGGGGCGGGGCGGCCAGGCTGTGGGCAGAGTTGGGGACAGGCGGTGTCCCTCACACAGCTCTCTGAAGCCCACCTTATTCACGGCCATGAGTGTCCCCAGTGTCTGGTACCCAGAACCTCAATAAAACATTTGTGAAACGAATGAACAAGTGAACAAATACAAACCATTACGTATATAACGTGTCAGTCAGCCGCGTGCCGGCCACTGTTCTAAACACCCACAGGAGGTACAGTTACTACGCCCATATTTTAAACAAGCAAACTGAGGCTCAGGGGCCAGTAACTAGCACGGGATCACCCAGCTGACAACACGGCAAAGAGGGAATTCAAACCCAGAACGATGACAGCAGTGACATGATAATGATGACGGTGACGACGGTGACGCTGTGTCGGGCACCGTGCTGAAGCTGTACGTCAGTGGCATATCGTCACAGAAGGCACAGTAGCCACTAGGGTGTTGTGAAGGATGCGAGACAGAAGGGCTCTCGGATCAGCCTCTATCGTATCCTCAGTTCACGCTGTCGCTTCCCCAGGACCTCACATGCTAAGCCCCCCAGCCGGCCCCTGGCTGTAAGTGAGGAAGCCAGCCCCGGGCTCAGCATCTGAGAAGGGCAGGGTACCCGCCGACCCACCCACCCACCGCCATGGAGAAGAGCCTGCCCGGAACCTCCAGCCCTGCTGCGGGAAGCGTTTACAAACAGAAGCTGGCCTCAATTCATCTCTCCAGAGCCGCGGAGCCCTCTTCATTAAAGAGCCTGCCCAGCTGTCTGTGGATGAGGGATGGCCCTTGGACCGTGAGAGCGGCCCTGTATCAGTCTTGTTAGTGGCTTGGTGTCCTGGAGCTGCTTGTGCAGGCCTGGAGACTCAGCCTTAACCAAGGGAGCCAGGCCGGAGAGGACCACCCCATCCTCCTGCCTACACGGCCGTGCTGTCTGCCAGGATGGGCTCCACCGCACTCAGCCCCCAGGGAAAATGAGGAGGGGCTCCGCTTCTGAGGCTGCCCTGGGTGAGGTCCCGCCCGGACTGCGCCGCACTCCTCCGGAGATCCCCAGATGCTGGCCACAGGGAGAGGTGGCCTTCGAGGGACAGGCCGGGGAAGGGCACTGGGCACAGGTTACAGGAAGAGTGCTGGCCTCTCTGGGACCCAGTTTCCCCTCTGCCACACGGAACAAGATTGGTCCTGCTGCCTG
Organism: Physeter macrocephalus; assembly: GCF_002837175.3. NCBI lineage: Eukaryota > Metazoa > Chordata > Mammalia > Artiodactyla > Physeteridae > Physeter > Physeter macrocephalus. The sequence continues at coordinate 3,407,122 of NC_041228.1, read as the reverse complement.
GGATGTCTGGGAGGGCTCAGTGGGGTAACTTGAACTCTGATCAGACCGGGCCGGGTACATCGAAATTGCTGCATGACCGCTAAAAACAACACAACGTCACCGTCTGTTACTGACCTTCCTGAGAACACCGCAGTTGGCGTGAAATGACGTTGCAGACACACAGTAGGCCCTCAACAAATGTTAGTGGGAAACCTAACCCCCTTCCCATCCCCATCGTTCCCCCAATCAAAACCTGTCCCCAGAACACTATTCCTCCAGGACAGTCTGCTGGAAGAGCCAGGTGGGTATTGCAGCGGGAAAGCTGTCCAACCTTTTGCCTATAGGATGGAGGTGACATTCGGGGAGCCCTGCACTGGCTGGTCTCAAGTTGGACTTGCAGTGCTCTCATGGGTCATGTGACTGAGCAAGTCACTTAGCCTCTCTGAGCCTCCATTTCCTCATCTGTCAAAGGGCAAGGAACCCCCCAAATGGGGGGTGGACACTGTGTCCAGGGCCAGGCACACACAAGTCACAACGGTGGGTCATCTTCTCCCCCAGCCAGCCCCGGGCCACCCCCACGTGTCTTTCTGCAAAATCCCACATCCCTTCCTTTGGAGGCACCACCCATTCAGGTGCTCCCCAGCCCAGTGTTTTGCAAAGCATGGCCACAGACCATTCATGGGACTCCCTAGTGCAACGGTCAAAATGCAGATTCTGGGCCCTGCCCCTGACCCATGGAATCAGGACCCTGGGAGCAGGCCCTGGACTCTACCTTGTAGAACTACCCGAACCGGGTTCCGAGAGCCACAGCCGTAACCTGAGCTGGGCTCTGGGTTTGGTGCCCATTTCTGAGCCTGCTGTGAGGTGGAAAGTTGGATGGATCTCCAAGGGTTTGGATGCAGTTTGGATGGATGCTCGCAGGGCCCCCAAAGGCAGATACCCACTGTTTTAGGCTTCTCTGTACCAGCCCCACAGGGAGAAAATCCCGCCCACCCAGAGCACTGCCCTTAATACCCTTCCCGAAAAAGCCAAGGGTGACAGTCAGTGGGGTGGACTCTCTCCTGAATCTGTCACCATCAATTCCCATCACCATCTGATGCTGGAGCATCAGACACCACCAGCCAAGGGGAGCAGGCTGGCATCTCTGAGCAGGATGCACTACATTCGTAATCACTCTGCCATAACCATGAGAGGAGACCCGTGTCCCGGTGCCACCTCCTCCGTGTCTCAGCCGTGTGACCTTGCGCAAGTCACCTAACCTTGCAGAGGTCAAACACTGAGATGCAAAACAAGAGATGGAAAAATCCCCACCGACCTAATCCTCCTTAATTTATCTCCTGGACTTCCAGCCACTTCTCTTTGTTTTCTACTTTTGAGATTTTTCCATTTTGTAAATTGCTAATTGTAGGAATAATACTTGCTTACCGAAGAGCATTGCAAAGTTAAAAAAAAAAAAAAAAAAAGTCTACAGAAGCAGGAAAGAATTACCCACAATCCCACCACTCAAGAGGCAGCCCTGTGAACATTTTGTTATATTTCCTCCAGGCTTTTCCTAAATACATCTTTCATGGCTGACAGCAAACTGTATATAAGCAATTATGTAGCCTTCTTTCTTCTACTTATAAGAAAATGCTTATGCCACTATATTGCCAATAAAAATTTTCATAAACGTTTTTAATTCTTCATAAACTTCAAGTAGACGTGCCATAATTTCTTCGGCTAAACAGGGAATCCACTGATCTCCGGTTTGTCTCTGTTGCTAATAACCATTTGTGTTTTAGCCAAAAACACACTGTTTCTGGCCCTTGGTATTTTACTCATACCACATTAAAAAGACCAGAAACCAAAGAAATGCCTGAACCTGGGCTGAGCACAGCAAGAGATTCAAAGCTGAAAAGGATCCCTCACTGTCCCCTTTCCTGAGGGCAGCGTCTAATGAGAACCTTCTTCCCACGGCATGCCCATCTTCTAGGAACAATCACCCCCATTTTCCTGGATGAAGACACATGCTTAGAGAGGTCAAGTGATTTGCTCCAGGTCATACAGCTGGTACGACCCCAAAGTTCCAGCTATTCTCAAGCTGATGGTCACAGCTGGGGCTGGAGACATCCAGGCTGGGAGGAACAGGGCAGGCCCTGTGCCCCAGGGTAGGGTCAATTCCTGAGCCTCTCACCCGGCCAGATCCAGAGTCTCCCTTTTCCCCTCACTGTGGCCCTTTCCTTTCAGCACAGGTGGATCCCACCTACTGCTGATGAACCCAAACCGTAACGTGCTTTCTGAGGTCACAGAATTTCACTGCTGGACAGCCAGCTTCCAGAATGGCCGAGTAAAAGGACCTCCAAAAACCTGCTCCGCCAGAAAAACAGTGAGAGCACTGGGAAAAGTGTCAAAATCAACTTTTTCAAATTCTGGAGATTAACAAAAGGCTTTCAATAACCCAAGACGTTTATTCAAGAAAAGTGACTAAATTGCAGTAAGAAAGGAAAGCTTTATGGTATTTTAACTTTTCCTCGTCCCATCTCCCTGTCCCCAGCTCCATGGTAGCCTTGAAAACCAACAGCCCAGCAATCGTGACAGCTGTGAAAACAGCATCCCAGCAGCCATGGGAGGGGGCAGAGGAGGGTTGGAGCTCCCCAAAATACCTATACCCAGAGAACTGCCACTATTTGACCTGTCCGGCAGCTTCCTGAAAAGTTCCATTCCCATGGCTAGTCTTTAATTGACCTGACTCTCAGAGCCTGCTCTGTGAGAAACCATATACCCAGGGCATTTGCTGAAAACAGTCAGAGGCAAATTCTTTAACAGTGCAGCTGCCTGAAGTGGAATTACCAGTTGGGGCTAACAAGAGGCTGACCAAAAAATTAAAAAACTGGGGAATGGAAGACTTTGAAAAGCTCTGACATGTTCCTGGGAATCCAGAAGGTGCACATTACCAGGCAACACTTTAGATGGCCCTAATCCCCCACTTCTGGATGACCATGAGACTCTACCCAAGCAGGAAGTGAAGGCTAAGATGAAGTGGTAAACTGCCTGCCAGAGCACTGTGTACCCCAACCCACACATAGATTCCCTCAGCAAAGACAGGGAGACTTATCTGCTCAAGGCATCTAAGGACATCTCCATCCAACAATTAGATGACCACTAAGCTAACCAGGCAGAGACTTCATGGCTGCACGTGACAAAGAATATAGACTTTACAGAATTCATCCAGGAAAGCTGCTAAGCCAGCAAACAGCAGCATCAACAACAACAACAAATAACAACATTAAATCCTGGAGGTTAAGGAGCAATTTGATTTCCAGAGTTTCCATATTATATCATTGTAAACATCTAGTTTTCAACAGAAAATTCCAAGACACACAAAGACACAGGACAGTATGGCCCATACACAGGGAAAAAAGAGGGGGGGGGAAGTCAATAGATACTGTCTCTGAGGAAGCCAGAGATTAGTAGTGATGCTAAATCGTGTTTTATAAATATGTTCAAAGACTAAAAGAAACCATGTCTAAAGAAATAAAGGAAAGCATGAGAATGATGTCTCACTAAATAGTAAAGAGATAGAAATTATTCTTTAATAAAAATTCTGGGATTGAAAAGTACAATAAGTGAAATGGAAAATCCTCCAGAGGGTCCAACATCAAATATGAACTGACAGAAGAAAAAAACAGTGAACCTGAAGACAGGTTAATTGAGATTACCAAGTCTGAGGAGCAGAAAAAAAAAAAATGGAAAAAAGATAAACAGAGCCCTCAGAGACCCATGAGACTGTAATAAAAGATCTACCATTTATTTCATGATGGTCCTGGAAGGAAAAGAGAAAAAAGGGCAGAAAGAATAAACAAAGAAATAATGACCCAAATCTACCAAAATTTGATGAAAACATTAATCTGCACATCAAAGAAGACTAACAAATTCCAAATAGGACAAACTCAAAGAGATCCACACCTAGACACATAATAGTTAAGCTATTGAGTTATAACCAAGGATAGACTCTTAAAAGAAGCAAGAAAAGAAGAACCCAAAATGTACAGGGAATCTTCAATATGATCACAACTGACTTCTCATCTGACACCACGGAGGCCAGAAGGCTCTGGTAACATGTTCAAAGTGTTGAAAGACAAAGACTGTTAACCAAAAATTCTATACCCAGCAAAACTACCCTTCAAAAACAAAGGAGAAATTTAGACATTCCCAGATAAACAAAAACTCAAAGAAGTCATTGCTAGCAGACCTACCCTACAAGAAATATTAAAAGAAGTCCTTCAGGATTAAATGAAAGGACATTTGACAGTAACTCAAATCCACAGAAAGAAATAAAGAATGCCAGTAAAGTTAACAACTTTATATGGGTAAATATATGAGTACATATGTGTTTTATTTGTAACCCTTTTCTTCTCCTATCTGATTTAAGACCATTGAATAAAGCAATAATAAAAAAACAGTGTTGAGGGGCTTATAATATGTAAAGATGTAATTTTTTTTGGCCAGGCCGCACAGCTTGCGGGATCTTAGTTCCTCGACCAGAGGTTGAACCCAGGCCCTTGGCAGTGAAAGCGCTAAGTCCTAACCACTGGACCTCCAGGAAATTCCCAAAGATGTAATTTCTTTTTTTACAATAATAGTGCAAAGGAAGAGAGAGGGAATGGAGCTATAGTGAAGCAGTTTTAATATGCCATTGAAATTAAGTGAGTATCCATCAAAACTAGACTTTTTAAAGTTAAGATGTTAATTATAATCCCCAGGGAAATTTAAGAAAATAATTCAAAAAATATATATAGTAAAAGAAACAACAAAGAAATCAAAATTATATACTAGAAAATATCTATTTAAACACAGTAATGGAGGAATCAAGGCACAAAAAAGCATACATACAGAAAACAAATAGCAAAATGACAGACTTAAACCCTACGTTATCAATAACTACATTAACGTAAATTTACTACATACTACAACTAACAGGCAGAAATTGGCAGAATGGACAAAGAACAAAAACATGATCCAACTATAGGCTGTCTGTGAAAGACACACTTTAGATTCAAGGACACAAACAGGTTTAAAGCAAAAGGATGGAAAATATAGATCATGCAAACCTGCCAAAAGAGCTGCAGTGTGGCTATACTATCAGACCAAATAAACTTTAAGACAAAAATTGTTAACAGAGACAAAGAGGGACATTTTAGAAGCATAAAAGGTTCAATCTATCAGGAAGGCATCATAATTATAAACATACATTTACCTAATAACAGAGGCCTAAAATGCACGCAACAGAACTTCACTGATGTAAGGACCGGTTCCATTTTTTTCCCAGTCAACTGCCGTCAACCACACCCTGTCCCATCAACCCTTCAGGATACCTGGGGAAGATTCCAAAACTGTCCAGTCCCTTTCAGTTATTCAAGTCTCAAGAAAGTCTACAGTGCCATCTCAAACTCAATTTAAATCTTGTCTCCTCCTCTCCTTCCAGTGCAGAATGGAGCTGGGGTCCTGACTGGGAACAGGAAGACATGGAAGGGGACCCACAGCCTGGCGAAGACACCTGCTCCCATCCCCTCGTAGACTCAGTCTTGTGTGAGTGACAGAGCGTGGGGAGGGGACTCGGCCCCCTCCCGTGGCCTCAGCTGTCTCCGACGACGTATTCTGGGCACTTGCTCCCAAGCTAACTGCACCCAAATATCAAAGCCCAGTATTCACGTGGAGCTCTACGATCGATAGACGCATCCCATATGTGCTGCTAATTAACATAAGTGAGAGGGGCATGGAGAGGATGAAACCTGAGCTTTGAAGCCTAGTAGCCAGCTGTGCCACCGTGGGCACGTTACTTCATCCCTCGGAGCTCCACTTTTCTCATAAAATATTAGCTGCTAATATGCACTGGACGCTTTTTTCCATGCCAAGTGATGCTAAATGGATAAGCCCACTAACTCTCATCACAGTGCCCTAGCAGGTCCTAGTGTTATCCCCATTCTGCAGAAGCAGAAATGGAGGCACAGGGAAGGTGAAGGACCTTACCAGAGGCCAGGCCACTAGCAAGTAGCAACGCTGGGGTTTGAGCCCAGGTGGTGTGACGACCCATGTCGGTTCATTTTGCAGGTGTGTCTGGCACCATGCCTGGCATATAGTAGTTGACCAACAAATGCTAGCTACTCTCCCTTCTCTGTCCAAAAGTGCCAACGAACCCCGAGGCCACGGGGTGAATAAACGCCCTGTGCCAAGCAACTGGGGAAGGATGAGGACCCAGTTACAGAGCAGTTTGCCCTGCGTTGGCCTGGGACTCCACTCCCAGAGCTCTGAGTATGTGGAATCTGGGCCTGGCCACGTGGCTCATTTTAGCCAAAGGGACAGTAGAAAATGCGATGCAAGAAAGGCTAGAAAAGTGCTTCTGCTTCAGGGCTGGCTTCTCTGGCTGCTTTTGCAGCCCAGCCTCCGTGTGGGTGACAAGACCCCAGCTTCCCTACGGGAGTGAGGCCACATGGAGCAGCCAGCCCAGCTGAGTCCCCCAAACCAACCAGCCCCCGGCTCGCCGGCACTGCACAAGCAAGCTGTGGCCAGACCGCAGGTGGGCCTCAGACATAACCTCTCTGAGGTCAGCGCCCACACCTGCAAGGAGAGGTAAGGACCCCAGCTCTGCCCCATCCATCCCAGAGATGGCATCAGGGGACAGCCTGCCTGTGCCAGGGCTGAGTGGCAGCCTCATGCCTCACCTGGTCCCTGCACGAGCCTCCAGCGGGTCACGAAGCCTCTGAGCCCGCTAAGCACCCCTCCATCCATCCCGAGCCCAGCCTCCTCCTGCTCTTCTGGGCAAGGCGCAGATCGTGGGGCCTCCTGTGCTCGGCACGCCCCCCCAGCCCCAGAAGAGCAGGAAAATCAGCCAAGCTCGGCTAACGCTTAGGAGTGGGCCCCAGGCAGTGTGCTCAGCTCCACGCAGCACAGAGAGGCTGTGTGCAACTCAAAGGAAATCATGCCCATGGCCTTCGCGTCTGCAAAGCATCCCTGCTTGAGCATGTCAGCAGTCGAGCTGGTGACTTGAACCCTAGTCTGTCTGTCACCTAACCCACCTCCTTAAACGTCTTTCTCCTTTGCTCTAACCCCAGAACACCCGCCAAGCTCCGGCTCTGCTGTACACTTCCCACTCCCAGAACAGGTCAAGCTGTTGGCAGCCACTGGGATGATGGATGGGCTGGTACCCCAGCCTGTGACACCTCACACCTCTTTCTCCAAGACGGCAGTCGGGGTTCATCTGCGGGGCCCTTATAAACTGGCTTGGGGTCCTCCCCGCGCTCCTGCAGCCCCGTGCTGGCCACGGTCGGAACCCTCAGTCAGAGGGATGTATTTCTTCAATGCTGTTCATCCTGGTCACAGACCTGCACCCAGAGCCACGTGGGCCTCCCCAGGGCCTCCGCGAACCATGAGCCCATCTGCCCTCGGGGCTGCCGAGGACAACCTCGGACAGGGACCCTGACGCTGCGCGGGTGGGTCTGTGGATGGAGTTCAGGAGTGTCCAAAACTTGGATGTGGAAAAGTACGCCATCTTCAACTTCACCACCCTCTGGCTGAAATTTGGCGATTCCTTCTATTACACTTATGAACGACAAACCAAAGAGGGGTCAGTGGTGGCTATTGCTGTGACGTCAGCAGAAATGAGACGTGTTTCCCGCCCAGGTGTGCAGCTGGGGACATTCTGAGACATCGCAGACGTGCCTCATCGCTGGGGGCTCGTGGTAGTTGCCGGGCCCACCATGGTCCCTGTTGTTGAACGCGCCGGTCAGAAAGCACACTTTTCAGTGGGTCACCCACTTTTAAAAATTAGTTTCCTACCTGTGTTTCAGTTTTACTGGTTTCCAGAGAGGATTAAGGGAGAGGACCAGGGAAATCGCCCTGCCCAGGGCCTGACACCAGGTAGGGGCTCTGTCTCTCCTGGTGGTTTGGGGCACCCTGTGACCTGTACTTTTGGGGGTGGCAGTGGATGCCTGGACCACCCTGCAGGTAGAGTTCACCCACTCCCTGCAGCTGCACCCCAGCCCCGCTCCAGGGTGCCCTCGGGGCACAGGACACTCAGGGCACGTCCCTCTCCATCTTCTGTCTCCTAAAACTACCCAGCTTTCCCCAGCCTGTGGCAGAAAGGCCACCCGTCAGCATGGCGAGCTCGGCACGGACCACACAGCCTGCTGCAGATTACCCGAGGGACACTGGGCCCTGGCACCCTCAGACCGCCTCAGCCCCCAGGAAACGGGCATCGTGACCTTTCTTCTCCTGGAGGTGGAGTGGCACGTGAGGGTCACCCCACATAACGGCGTCCTCACTCACTCTGACCCACACCTACCTCCCCAGCCTGCCGCCGGCCGCACACCCAATTCTAATACACCACGTTGCCCCTTCGTCCGTGAGCAGGCAGAGCCCCTTCTCACCATCAGCCTTTGCCCCTGCCATGCCCTCTGTCTGGTCTGACCCCCCATCGTAGGGCGAGCTGACCTCGGCCGCCCAACCATCGCAACTTCCCTGACGCCGCTCTGCCCAGTGCCCAAGCTCTGCGCCCGGTCAGGGCCATGATCCCCTTGTGACATGCTTCTCTCCCCTCCTCGCCCATCCCCCCAGCCAGCCCACACCTGACCAGGAGCTCCCTGAGGGCAAGGCCTGTGCTGCAGGAGATGAGAGATGAGAACCCTGGGGGGGCCCATTGGAGGAGCTGTCCCGCTGGCAGGGCTCACCCTGTGCAGTGAACAGGTCTCCTCCCAGACGCTGCCAGGCAGATGTCCATTTCCGCCCTGCAGCAGGGACCAGCCATAGCCCGGTGAGGTAGTGCAGTGCCCGTGGCTGAGAGTATGAAGCGAGGGCTGCACAACCACCCGCCCAGGGTGGTCCAGAATAGACCCCTGCATCAGAGAAGGGATGCTGAAGTGTCCTGGCTCCAGCTCAGGTGCTCCTATGACCCCCAGTGACATCTACGGCTCAGGGACAGCCCTCTCCCCACCTAAAACTGCAATCAACTCAATTCCGTCCTCCACCAAGAGCAGGTTCTAGTGCAAATGTAGCGGCTCCTTCAGAGACAGCACCCAGACTCGGGGGATGTTAAGTACGTGGCTGGAACCAGAGGTCCTCGAACAAAGGCAATTCAACCCCCGCTGAGAAAATTGGGAACAGCACCAAAACAATTACATTGATTGAAAAAGAAGAACTCTAATTCACTCGTTTGCTGTAATCAAAACCAATAAACAACTTTAGTGAGCTTAAAAGCATGTTTTTTTTTTTAAAGTCTGAGTGTTTCTTGTTTGTTTGTTTGTTTTTAAGCTAGGCTCTTATAGAATGCCTTGGGTGTGAACTAGCCCCCAGCCTCGTGAAGTGACAAGTGACTTTGCAAGTCAACGTGCCCTCCCTGGGCTCCACTGGGATCTCTCCCCACCTGGCTTAGCCTGGTGGCCAAAAGGCCCTGAGCACAGACAATTCTCGACAGGGCGCCCCCAGAAGGGACCCTGGGAGAAGCTCTTCTCTCTGGGTAGAACCCACCCCCTCACAGGGCTTTGAGGAGCGAGGGTGAGGTCGGCGGCCCCAAGCTGGATCCCACACCTGAGGGACACAGGACGGGGGGCTGGGGGTGAGAGCAAAGAACATTCCAGAACCCGGACCCCGGAGGCCAAGGGGTGGTTTCTGAATCTGCTGTGTGATGGTGATGCCAACCCCCGAGCTCCAATTGCTCCCCCCACCGTGAGGTCGCCAAGTAGGACGCCTCCTCCAGCCTCCTCCCTTGCCACACCCACTCCCCAAAGAGAAAAACTAAGCCCCTGGACTGGCACCCCCACCCCCACGTGGGCAGAGGGCGCCGGCCAGCTGGCTCCGGGCCCCGGGTGAGTACGTGATCCACGCCGGGACACCAGGATCCTCTCCGTCTGGTAGGAGAGCAGGTGTGGGGGCCGACGGCTGACGAACGTGAGCTGTGCACCGCGGTCGGAAAAGGGACAACTGCCATCCGCCCCTGCTCAACCCCCCGGGGCGCCGCAGCCCCTCCAACAAGGCCCAGACCCCTAACCGGCGAGGCCTCTCCCAACCCGCCCCAAACTCGGCGAGGCCTCCCAGAGCCCCCCACGCCCTCGGCCTCATCCCCCTGTACCTCTCATCCCTGCAGCAGGCGAGCCGGCTTGCCAACGCCACGGGTGTTCTCCTCTGGCAAGTGGAGAGCCTAACGCCCCCTCATCCCACCCTGTCACTGTCCCGCAGAGCAGGGACCTGCTGCCGGCACCACGCTCAGCAGACAGTTCCGAATCCATGGAACCGGCCAAGCTGGATCCCCTCCACCTCTGCGTCGCCAAGCTGCTCCCGTTCCGCAAAGCCCCCCCTTACAGGAAGTCCTCCTGATATCCCAACGGGAAGCACTTTGGAGAAGGTGGGGGAGAAGCATCCCTTCCCTCACTCATCCATCTCACGGCTGAACACCCACCGTGTGCGGGTTTCATGGGAGCCCAGAGAGCTCGCGGTGGACAAGTCGGGCTGATCGGGGAAGAGCCAGGGCCCCCCACTCCGGAAGCCAGGTTCAAGGTCCACCCTGGTCAGTCCCTGGGCTGTGGGAGGAGATGAGGAGGAGACCCTGGGAGCCGGCAGGAGGTGTCCCTCGCCCGGACCGGGGTCCAGAGAGGCCCCCTGGAGGAGAGGACTTCAAACCCGTCCCCCTGCAGGACTCAGCTGCAGCTGGACAAAACCCTGCACACGGAGGGGCGGAAAAGAGGGGGGAACTGGGTCCCGGACGGAAGGACTGCCTTAGCCAAAACCTGGGTGAGACCAAGCGGGTGCCTCTAAGAAAGGCCCCGGAGAGCCGGGGCAGGGAGCGGGGGCCAGGGACCACAGCCTGTGCCCCCCGCGCCGGGAGCTTAGGGAGGGAGATCGCTGGAGGGGAGGGCTCGCGTGCGGAGCCGGGGGCTCCAGGGACTGAGAGGGCCTAGCAGGGACGAGGGACACAGGGGCCCTGAGAATTCTGACGACCCCTCCCCCTGGCACCACGCATCATGCAGCAGGCAGAAAGGTGAGCCTGGACTCCAGCTCTCCGGGCCCGGGGTGCTCTCGGCATCAACACGGGCCCCAGCCGGCTGCTGGCTGTGGTCCCCACCCTCCCGTGGCATCTTGGCTCGGGGGCTAGTAGCTGCTGAAGTAACAGCGGTCCCAGCTTCAGTACTCTTGCCATTAGGAAGGGCCAGGGCCGTGCAGAGCGTTCTGCAAATACAGGGATTTGGGGGACTGTGGGGTGTGGGTCTATGATCATCCTTCTTATCCTGTCTGACCGACGCGGGACAGCGGGGGAGGAGCTAACCGGCATCTCCTGCTCGCAGGTAGCAGGGCCCACAGTCCCAGCCAGGCTGAAACCGATGCGGCCAGAAATGTATTCAACGCGGTATCCTGTCTGACCGACGCGGGACAGCGGGGGAGGAGCTAACCGGCATCTCCTGCTCGCAGGTAGCAGGGCCCACAGTCCCAGCCAGGCTGAAACCGACGCGGCGTGGCAGCAGCCAGCGTGTGAAGCTGGGTCTCAGAGCACGCTCTCCTGACAGCGCGGCTCCCTCTCCCTATCCTACTATTTGATGCCCTTCTAGTCTAGTTTGTGTTTTAATAGGCTGGCTGTGACCCACTAACTTGATTTCGTGACCCACTGATGGATCACAGCCCACGGTGTAGACGATATTCCTGGGCAGGGTTTGGCAGCCTGAGGCGGGCGGGGTGGGCTTTGGAAGCAAGCGGCTGGAGCGCTCAGGTGGGTCCAGAGGCTCAGGCTCCCGTTCGTCCGTGGGCACTACCGCCCCGATTCGGAGCTGAGGCAACAGGCTCGGGAGGCCTGCTCCGCGGCCCCAGGGGGCACAGGGCGCCCACGTGGGCCCATGCCAGGCGGGAGGAGGCTGCAGAAACAGAAGGCTGGCACCAGACTGAAACACGAGGCTGCTTCCCTCCCCACACCGTGGGCCGCTTTGCCATCTCAGAATTAAGAATGTGGAGTGGGAACCATGGGCCGTGGCCCCCCAAGCAGGGGCTACCCCTGAGGGCTCCAGAGGGTCCCAGGGAAGCATTCCACAGGTGCCCATGGGGCCCTGAGCATCGAGGTTGAGCGGAAGATTGATGCTGTGTGACTTTAGGTGTCTCACTCACCCTCTCTGGGCTCTTGTGGAACCACCTACCTGAAGAGGTCAGGATTCTTTCACCTTCCAGAGGCTGGGGCTGCCCCGTAAGCCCAAGGACCGTCCCACTCAAGGATTTGGCTGCAGAGGGCAAAAGCCCCCGCCCCTCCCCGCCCAGGCCTAGCTGCCCTCAGCACTGGAAAGGGCAGGGGTCATCAGAGTCCAGGCTGGGCGGTCAGGAGGTTGGCAAAGCCAGGCAGTGGAAGAGCTGGGAGCCTCCCCAGCTCTGGGCTTCCCTGTCTGTAAATCAAGGCCTGAACTGCCCCCCGCCCAGGGCGTGTAAGACGTCACAAGAGAAGGTATCTCAGAAAACACTGACCTCGTTTGATGCCCAGAGCAGGTGCTCCGGGGAGGCCAGTCCTCTGCCCTCCTGCCCGCCCGCCAGCCTCCTGGCACCTGGGACCCGCCGCCGCCAGCCCGGTCCACGTTTGTCTCGGGGACAGCTTCAGCCAGACACTCTCTCACATCACCTGGAGCCAATTAGGCATCCATTTTGGGCACCTGCTTTTGCAGCCCCGAGAGGTATACGGGGGCATTTGTTATCACTGCCTGGGGCCCCCCGCTCCTCCACCTACTCCCCAGCCTCCGCCCCAGCGACAGCAAGAGGGGCCGCCTGAGCCTCAGACCAGATGCTGCCCTGTCCCTGCAGGAGACCCCAAAGACTCCCCCAACACTGCTCAGCACCCCACTGCCTTAGCCTGGCGCCCCAAGTGCTCCCAGATCTCACCCACCTGCCCCTCCTGGCATGCTCAGGGCGCCCGGGAAAAGCCTGCTGCTTCCCCACTGCCTATCCTCTGACACCTCCACCCCGTGGCCCTGCTGTCCACCACAAGGATCCCTCCTGCCCCCTTCTCAGGGTGGAACCGTACCCAGTGTTCAAGGCCCAGGTGCATGTCACCTCCCCTGGGAAGCCCTGCCCGGGGCCAGCGAGGAGGACCCGTGGGGCCGGCACCTGTCGGGAAAGGCTGTGAGCGTGGCACAGCGGCAGCCCCGCTGAGATGCAGCCCTACGGCACACACGCCTTGTGGCATCTCCCCTGCCGGCCCTGGGCTGGCTCCTGCAGGTGTAGAGTGCTGGTTCCGTTTGCAAAGACCAAGACCGATAACGATAGACATTTTGCCAAATTCATCAGTTTCTGAATCTCTTCCAGTAAGCTGTGGAGAAGACGGGTGAACGTGTGCAGATGAGGAGGCGGCGGCATCTGAACTTCTGTTAATAATAGCACGACAGGGATTCTAGCGACCAGGTCAACATGGAAGGAGGTCTCTAGTGGCTGGCCACAGGGCTCTACCTCGGACGTGACCTGAGCAATAGTTTTCAGTAATGACTCAGACAATGACCCAGAAGAAGCCTCTCACACAGAGCAATGAGGGACAGCCCTGTAAATGGATGGGTGCCCTCAAGGACGGTACCACGTCTTTGTGTCAAGCAGTATCTGAGACATGGGACTAACAGGTATTCCAGGGACAGTTGCTAACTGACCGATGAACGACTGGTATTTTGGAGGGTAGTTCTGGCCATCTTTCCAGCATTTTAGAATCTTGACCCTAACAAGATAAAAGAAATCGCGATCCACGAGAATTCCCAGAAATGGGCTCTAAGTTTATGGCGCAAACATAGACTTGACGTTAACAGGTAACTCTTGGTTGAATACGGTAAACTGACGTGACCGCCCCAAAGGCGATCTCTGACGTCTCTAACAGGGGGACGCTGGCTCACTGCCCTGAAACTGGTCACCGGCCCTAACACATCCGCACAGCAGGTGTGCTACACGTGTAAAGGAGAATCGGTCCCTCTGGGCACGGGGCACACAGGCCCCGAACCAAGCCTCCCCTCCCGCCCTCTGTCAGCAGCAGGACTCTCTGCAAGTCTGGGGTTCAAAGGCACGAGAAGGGGCGCTAGGGCTGTGCCCCGGTGAGCGTGGGTTTTCGAGGGGGCACTAACACAGTGGGATGGGCCCGGGGACAGAAGTCTGAAGGGGGGGCGGTCCCGGTCTCCCCAAACCCATAGCCCAGAGAAGCTGGTGGGAGGTCTAAGGAAAAAGCTCATCTGTGTCCTCACCTTCATTCATTCACTCAGCAAATATTTACTGAGCACTTAACCGGTAGGCACAGTGGTAGACATTGGGATTCTTTTGCGGGGAGAGGAAGGAAGGGAGACAGACAACGATTACCAAACACAATAAATACGTAAATTATACAACGGGAGAGAGGGTGGTAAGGGCACATGTCACTGTCTTCTGCAGCAACCCCCATGGCTACGGGACAGCCGTGCAAAGGCCCTGAGACACGGGCTTGCTGGCCACTGGAGGACAGCAGAGGGGCCAGGGTGGCTGGTGAGGGGGAGGAGGCAATGACAGGGGCAGTCGCAGGGACCCGACGGGCAGGGCTGTGGACCATTTTAAGGGCTTTGGTTTTTCCTCCAAGAGACACAGGAAGGTCTAGAAGGTCCTGAACCCACAGTGTTCTGCCCTGGCTTCCACTCTAAAAGGTAGGTCTCCAAGTCCTACCTTTGCCCCCTCTCCAGAGGCTACCGCAGAATATAAAATGGGGCGGCCACGTACAAATAGCTTGGTGGTTCCTCCAAAAGTTAAACCTAGAATGACCACATGAGCCAGCAATTCCCCTCCTAAGTATGTATGCCAAAGAACTGCCAACAGAACTCAGACCAACACACGTTCATAAGCGGTGCTATTCACAACAGCCAAAAGGTGGAGACAACCCGAGTGTCCATCACACGAACGTGTATGTCCTCACGGTGGCACATCGCTCAGCCGTGGACACACGCTACAGAGAATGAAGGTCTGACACAGGCTGCAACGTGGATGAACCTCGAAAACATTCTGCTGAGGGAAAGGAGCCAGACACAAAAGACTTCGCACTAGATGATTCCACGAAACATCCAGAAGAGGCAAAGCCACAGGAACAGAAAGCAGATGACGGGCACACCTCAGAGAGACTGTGGGGTGGGTTCCAGACCATCATAACAAAGCAGATATGGCAATAAAGCCAGTCACATGAACTTTCTGGTTTCCCAGTGCATGTAAAAGTTATGCTTATATTATACTGTCATCTATTAAATGTGCAATCGCATTATAGCTAACAAAATGGACGTACCTTAATTTTAAAATACTTCGTTGAACTTCCCTGGTGGCACAGTGGTTAAGAATCCACCTGCCAATGCAGGGGAACACAGGTTCGAGCCCTGGTCCGGGAAGATCCCACATGCCGCAGAGCAACTAAGCCTGTGCGCCACAACTACCGAGCCTGCGAGCCACAACTACTGAGCCCACACGCCACAACTACTGAAGCCTGCACACCTAGAGCCCGTGCACCGCAACGAAGAGTAGCCCCCGCTCGCTACAACAAGAGAAAGCCCGCGTGCGGCAGTGAAGACCCAATTCAGCCAAAAAATAAATAAATTAATTAAATTAAATTACTTAAAAAAAAAAATCCAAAGGTATTTTTTAAAAAATAAAAATAAAATACTTTGTTGCAAAAAACAAACGCTCAGTTATCATAGAAATGCCAAAGATCGCTGATCACAGATCACCGTAACAAATATAACAATAATGAAAACGATTGAAAGATTATGAGAATTACCGAAACGCGACACAGATACACGAAGTGAGCCAATGCTGTTGCAAAAAATAGCACCAACAGACTTGCTTGACACTGGGCTGTCACAGACCTTCAATATGCAACAACCAGTATCTGCGGAGCACAGTAAAACAAGTCGTGCCCGTCTGATGGTTTTGAGAGCTGGGAGGAGTGGGGATGGAGAGTTCGTGTTTAATGGGTACGGGGTGTCCTTTGGGAGGATGAAAACGTTTTGGAACCACATAGAGGTGATGGTTACATTACACAACACTGAATGTACCAAATGCCACTGAATTGTACACTTTACAATTACGGATTTTATGGGATGTATTTTACCTTAATTGGAGATGGGGGCCACACAAGCCCGACTCACGACGGTAGCGGCTGCAGCGTCGACCCCCACTTGGGGCTCCTGCCTCCTACACCCTCCCCCCACCAAGGGGGAGGCCACTAGCTCAGCACACAAATTCAGGAACTCGCTGTCACCAGCTAGTGACCATAAACACCCGCTGGCATCAGCCCATCCAGAGCAGCCGTGTTTCAACCCAGAGCCTGGTGCAAACGGGGTTAACCAGTGAAAAGCACATGCTGGCCTGCAGATAGGTAAGGACAGGGCACCTGCCCCCAGGGAGCCACCCCCGGGCTATGGGTGGATGGGAGAGACAGACGCCCCACGGGTTGCCCCACCGCCCGGAGCTCCGTCCTGGGGACTGGGCTGGGGGATGCCGCTGCCCCGCCCATCTTTCCCTGTTTCAATCTCCACCTCATGTCTGCCCTGTGGCAGGAAGCCATCTGCCTATAGGAGGGAAGGAGCCTCCCGAAGCCTAAGGAATTCTTTCCATGGGTTTTCATAATTCACTTCTGTGCAATGCCCCCCCAAAATAATCAAAGACGGCTGAGCTGCTCCTTGCCCTCCAAGAAGGGTTCTCTTCCCTTCCACACCCCGGATTTCAGGTCCTTCAGCTGCAGATGGGGTCCCGTCGCTTCACTTGCATTGAAGATGGACGCACGCCGGTTAGATTCTCCTTTTTCACTGTAACTCAGCTGGTGGGAAATGACAGGATTTTCAAGTAGACACGATCTGGAAAACCGGCCAGAGTGGCGTGTCAGAAGCGTGTGTTTAATCATGCAAACGCTGGCGCTGGGGGCGCAGGAGGCCTGTGATGAGCTCGCTGTTGAATTTGGGGGTTGGCAGCACGTGGACATCGTGGGTGTAGAAAGAGGGTGGGCTGAGCAAAAACAGAGTCACAGGGTGGGCCAAATCCACCCCCCAACATGCCCCACGTACATGCCACGCTCCCTGGGTTCCTGCCGTGGACTCTGCATCCCACCCTGGTCTAATTCCCACCCCCCATCCTCCACGTGCACTGTGCCCAAGGGGGCACCCCCTGCTCAGGTACCTCTGACGGCTCCCCAGCACCTGCAAGGCGACCGGGGTCTGGTTCCAGGCTGCCTGGCTTCCAGCCCCAGCCCTTCCACTTCTCAGCTGTGTGACCCTGGACAAATTACTTAACCTCTCTGCCTCAATCACTCATTAAGAGAACATTCACTGAGCAACTAGCATGTTCTAAGATCTGGGGATACAGCGGAGAACAAAGCAGCACTGACAGGCAGTAAACAAAGTCTCCCCACCAGAACGGATGATCCGAAGACGCTGAGCGGAAACCCTCCGTTCACTGGGGGAAAAGGTAGTGTGGGGAGGGCCCCTCTATTTCATCTTACGAAAGGCAGTGAGAGAGCAAGCCAGGCAGATACCTGAGGGGCGGAGAGAACGGCAGAGAGAACGGCATGTACAAAGGCCCTGGGGCAGAAGCAGCCAACCCAGGCAAATTAAGGTCCCGAGGCCATGGGAGGAGCTTGGCTCAAAACTCCCCACGGCTTCTCATTTCACCCAGAATAAGCTCCAGAGTCCTGAATCTGAGTTCAATTTTCAGTGGATCATTCTGGCTACTGTGTGAGGCATAGACTGTTGAGGGCAAAGGTGGGGCACCTTTGGTTAATCATGTCACCCCCATGGCAGCTCTGTGAGTACCCGTAACTCCCCACCCTGCCGCCAGCCCAGCCTCAAGTCTCACCGTGAACCCTGAAGCAGCCTGATACACACACCACTGGTTAATTCAGTGCTTATTATGATTGTTAACAGGGCACCAAAGAGCCCCAGGGTGGGCAGTGGAGGCAGATGCTGCCTTAGGACAGGGGAAGGGGCCGAGCCGAGGTGCCCCTGTGCCCACCCTGGTGCCTGTGGCTGCTCTCCCCGCCTCCTCCCCGTCCTCCCCACTGAGAGGCGACCCCCAGGAGGGAGGGGAAGGAGGGTGAACAGAGGATCCACGTCCCCTCCCCACCTCAGGTCCTTGCCATCTGACCATAGCAGGAAGGGACTGGCTTTAGACTGGATACAGACTGAAAGTTTGCAACTGGCCCAGAGTGAATTTCAACAACCAGAAGTCCCTGGGAAAGGCAACACTCTGCCCAAGATGTGGGTGAGGGGTGGCCTGCACCCAGTGAGGGGTGCAGCCCTGCCACAGCTGGTGCTGTCGCGGGGGAGCAACGAAGCGGCCGCCCATCAGCCCTCAACGGGCCGGGCCCGGAGACTCACCGAGACTCCCCCAGCCCCTCGTCCCCTCGCAAGTGATGCTGGGTGGGGGCCTTTGGAGCCCCAGCCAACCGCAAGAACGTCTGCTCCTACTAATATCGAGAGTTCCAGAATCTCTGGATGAACGCAAAAACAAGAATGTTAGGCTGCGGGTCAAGAGAATGCGTTTTAAATTCCATTCCACTTCTTCCTGGCTGCAAGGCCAAGGCCGCAAGACCCGCGAGCAGTTCACCAAACGTTCGAGGAGGGGCTGGAGCCAGAGGGAGGCCCGGAGGGGGTGTGAATGCGGGACAATCTGTAACTGCAACTTAGCCTCTAACAACGGGTACCAACGACCACACAGTCAGAGACACAGGCATCCGGTCCACCTCCAGGATCAACACCCCACCATACACACACACCCAGTCTGTGGTCCTGGGGCCGGGGGCGGGGGGGCTTCCAATCACAGCCCCATCCCCCCCTCGGCCCGAGTCTTTCCCTGGCGTCGCATATAAGGATGCTGTCTCTGCTCCGGCTAATGCTGAGGTTTGAGCCCCACTCATCCTCTGCGTCCTCCCCGCTGCAAAGAGAAACACCTGGGCTCCTCTCTCAGCTCTGACAGCATCACACCTGAGCCCTCAGATTCCCAACCAAAGCACCTAAAATCCGTTCTATGCCTGAACTTCCCTATCTTGTGAACCCCCCATGTCACCAGTTTGAGTCTCAAGTGTCCTCACTCTCAACCCCCTGTGACCTGGGTAACATGATCCCAGCTTTTTGCAAAGTTAAATGAAACGGTAGGATAGGCATGCACAGGCTAGTGGCCAGCAGATGAAAAACACCCACAGCAGAGGTTCCACACAGCACCGAGCCCTCCCAGTAGACCGGCGACCAAACCACCCAGGATCAGACACACAGGATGCTTCAGACCTGATTTTCCGAAGGCACCACCACGTTGGCGTCATCCACAGCGCGCCTGGCTTCAAGCCCGACACGCACCTCTCGGCCCACGACGGCTCCAGGGCTCTGCGTCCTCGTTTGGGAGAAAAACGCTTCTCCACTTAAATGCATTTAAGGACCAACACCTGAGCAACCTGGGCGTGGCGAGCTGACCACTTGCAGGTGGGGCGGCCGATTTGGGAGAACCGCCCTCCCTACCTGGTCCCGCGGCTGCCCCAGGGGCTCAGGGTTCAAGCCCCTGTCCTGCCACTGGCCTGCTGCCTGCATCAGCACCCCTCCCTGTAAAAAGCTGGGGGGAGGCTTCCTCTGATGCTCATCAGGTGAGGGGCGGGAAGAGGTGGAGGCTGCCGGCCCTGGAGTCCTCCAAAGGCACGATTCTCGTGCCAGGAGCTGGGGGTTAATTAAATGGTTATTTGTTCTGCCTTCCAAATAGGGGAAATATGCACCCTAAAGAGCTTTCAGGAGAAAAAGTGCTGCGTGATGATTATTTAATATTTTATGGGTCCATAAATACACCAAGCGCTGTGCAGCCAAGCGCTGTCAGCCGCTGGCTGCCGAGAGCACCCGTCAGCAGGTGGCATGCCCTGGGCGCCCCTGACACCCGGTTCCCAGTTGGCAGCAGCCCAGGGTCCCTCTGAGTTCAAAGCCGCCAAGACCAGGCCGGGGCTCCCAAGCCCGGCTGCATCCTCACCCTCCCTCCTGGAGTCAGACCTTGGCATCTTGGGGGCTAGGGATGGTGCGCTGTGCGCCGTGATGGCAGTTTGCTGCTGCTCCCTGGGGGCTACGCACGGGCCCTCCTTCCACGTGTGGACGATGGGGGGTGCAGAAGCGCTGGCCTGCCTGTGCCCTGCCGCCCAGTGTTCGCCGCAGGAAGCGATGGAGAACCATCACGCAAGCCACCAGCCCTGTCGGCCTCTGATCCCAGACCCGTTTCCAAGCAGCTGGGACCACTCTTCTAAAAAGTATTTGATTATAAGAGATCACAAACACCTGGCCAGGAATAAATGTTTGGACATACTTTATACACATTGGCTTTACCTTAGCATAATAAAAAGAGTACCTGAAGTGTCTGCTTTCTTGGTGCCATATTTGCTTTGAATCAAATTGAGGTCTCCCACCCTGAGACCCTGCCTCATCTAGTGCCCCCGCCCCCACGCCCCCCCACCAGATGACCCTCCTTCCAATCTCAGGGTCCACGGTTCTGGTGGTCCACACTCAGAACCCCCCACCAGAGACCTACCCTTCCTCCTGCTCTCTCCAGAGATTTCTGGGGTGGGCCTGGGGCCCCCGTGGGAATGGGAGCCCCTGGGGGCAGAGCCATCCCCAGGGCCCCGCAGGGCCCGGCTTCCCCTTGTCCACTATATGCAAACACTTGTTCTGCAGACACTCAAAACTCAACTCAGATGACACAAGGGAAAGTGCTTTCAAAATCCATAAATCGCTCTACAAACACAAGGCGGGATTATCGGCTCAGAAAGAATCCGTCTTCCACGCTGTCCAGAGGCCCGCAAGCTCACTCCTCCCCACGCCAGCCCGGCTCAGCTCTCGGCAGCGCCCTCCCGAGAATGTCTGCTCCATGCTGCCCAAGGCCTCACGGCCCCCAAGTCCCCCAACCTCAGAGCCTCAGAGCAGAAGTGGCAGGCTCTAATCCCCACGCTCCTTTTAGCCGGGAGGAAGTGGAGGCCCAGAGTGGGCAAGCGAGTGCTCGAAGGCCACACAGCAATCCAGTGCCAGGATGCTGAGCCTCGCGCCCAAGGCCTTGTCCACTCCATTTTCTCAGGAACAGAGCTTTCCAGGTTAACACACCTGATGAGAAAAAGGAAGATGCTTTCGTTTAAGAGAAAGAAAACTCTAAGTCCAAGCATAACCTAGGAATAGCTGAGGTTTATCTCAATTTTCAGCTTATATAGCCAGGGAAAGCTCGGGGAGGGTTTTTAACACTTACTTGCAAAACATAAGGCACCAAATCGCTTGGGTGCTCCAGTGTCCAGCTGCCCCAGCCCCCTTCATCTGGGGACAGCTCTGCCTGATCAAAGAAGACAGTTTCTGAATAGGAAGCTGGCCTCAGAGTGTGTGCCCATGTGTCCAGGCCCGTCCAGGTGTGCCATGGACTATATCAGATGGCCAGACAGACAGTCTCCAGCCCTCAGAGCCCCTCCCCCTCTCCCTCGCTGAGCTGCAGACCCTCTGGCTCCCTGACAACAAGCCCCTCCCACCTCGACGCCTCACTGGCTCCTCGCTCAGCTGAGTGTGCTGGCCAGACACCTGGACTCTGCCTGGGTCGAAGCTGGGACACCATCCCTCCAGGAGCCTTTCATTGTGGCCCCCAGTGGTTCCCTCACACAGTACCTGGTTCAAATCTTCCAGACCCCTCGGGATACTGTAAGGTCCAGAAAGATAAGCACTAAATGCCAGGTTAGTTGTTTAATCATGGCCTGTAGTGGGGAAGGCGGGTGGCAATAGTGTGTCTTGTTTACCATTCTATCCTGGAGCCTTGTACAAGACAAAGCACAGATTTATGGAGCACCTGTGGTATCTGCTGAAAAAGGATGGATGGGTGGGTGGATGGATGGATGGATGGATGGATGGGTGCGTGAGTGGATGGATGGGTGGATGGATGACTGGATAGGTGGATGGATGGATGGATGGATGGATGGATAGATGGATGATTGGATGGATGGATGGATGGATGGATAGATGGATGGAAGGATGGATAGATGGGTGGGTGACTGGACAGATGGACAGATGGATGGATGGATGGATGGATGGATGGATGATTGGATAGGTGGGTGGATGGATGGATGGAAGGATGGATAGATGGGTGGGTGATTGGATAGGTGGTTAGATGGATGGATGGATGGGTGATTGGATAGGTGGATGAGTGGATGGATGGATGGATGGATAGATGGGTGGGTGATTGGATAGGTGGATGGGTGGATAGATGTATGGATAGATGGGTGGGTGACTGGATAGATGGATGGATGGATGAGTGGTGATTGGATAGATAGATGGATGGATGGATGGATGGATGATTGGATAGGTGGATGGATGGATGGATGGATGATTGGATAGGTGGATGGATGGATGGATGGATGATTGGATAGGTGGATGGATGGATGGATGGATGATTGGATAGGTGGATGGATGGATGGATGGATGATTGGATAGGTGGATGGATGGATGGATGGATGATTGGATAGGTGGATGGATGGATGGATGGATGATTGGATAGGTGGATGGATGGATGGATGGATGATTGGATAGGTGGATGGATGGATGGATGGATGATTGGATAGGTGGATGGATGGATGGATGGATGAATGGATGGATAGATGGGTGGGTGATTGGATAGATGGATAGATGGATGGATGGATGGCTGGATGGATGGATGGATAACTGTTTCAATGAATAGATGGTTCATATGGACAAATGGATGGATGGGTGGGTGGATGGTTGGGGGATGAATGGAGGCGTAGATAAATGGGTGGATGGGTGAATGGGTAAGAGGATGGTTTGTTGCAAATGGACAGGTGGACGCACGAGCAGATGGCAGAGCTGGAAATAAAACTCTGGTGTGGCAGGATCTGAGTTCCCTGCTTTCTCAACCCTCCCCTCCTCCACTCCTTTTCTCTCAGACACTGCTTGGGGACAAGATGACAGTGACAAGTGACGGGGGCTAGGCTGCAGACCCGTGTGGCCTCCAGTTGTCAGGAAGTCTGACAGCCCATCTCGCTGAGAGCCATGCCCTCCTTCCCTTCCCCATCCCTCGCTCAGCCCTCACTTGGTGTCCAGGGGAGGAGAGGCAGAACTCTGCCACCTCTTGTAATCACAAGGAGCAAACAAAACAAAACACTCCTTCCCCGCTCGTTCCCAAAATAGCCTCTCTCGCCACCCAGACACGCTGGCTGGCTGGCTCTCCCTCATTCAAACCTGACTAGGCAGATTTTCTAGAGCCCTGAGCTGGGGGTGGGGGAGGGAAGGGGCAGGAGAGGCTGGACTCCCACCAGGTCCAGAAGGGAAGCAGGGAGCTGACTGGCGTCAAGCCCTGTGCTGTGGTGTCACGACGTGGAGAATCCCCAGTCCACCCTGCCAGGAAGGCACTGTGACCCCCATTTCTCATACAGGTAAACTGAGGCCCGGAGAAGGGAAGTAACTGCTTAAACTCCCACAAGCAGGTGTGGCTAACTCCACCAGCCTGCTTCCCCCACGCCCTGAGCCTCCTCATCCAGGGGTTCTGCCAAAGAGTTGGAGGGGAGAAAGCAGATGTGGCAGGCCAACGCAGGGTAGTCAGGGAGGGCTTCCTGGAGGAGAAGACAGGATTCAAAAGAGGATTTCAACCTATAGCAAATGAAAGGCAGAGCAATGCTGGGGGGACCTTGGGCAAGTTCCTGGAGCCCTGTTAGCCTCAGCTTCCTCATCTGTGTAATGGGAACAAGAACCCTGGGAGGGAGGTGGAGTGAGGTTCAAATCAGGTAAAGAGTTAAGGCCGCCCTCTGACGGGCACTGAGCCACGTGGCTCGGTGGACACTCAGGTGACTCAGGGCCCCTCTGCTCCACCCTTCTCACAGGCACAGCGAGGGAGGTTTGGAGGGGCCAAGGTCAGGGGCCGCTGATGCCCCCAGGTGCAGGCGAATGAACCCCACTGGGGCTCTGACCTGAGCTGAGAGGCAGCTGTCAGCTCTCCCCGCCGCCAGCCTGGCCCTCAAGAGCGCAGGAAGCAAAAGGAGAGCAGCCTGAGAGGGGAGCCGGAGGTGGCTCGGCCCCGGACCCCGACCTTCCGGCCTCCTCCAGTGCACGCCTCCCTGCCACGCCTGCTGTCCAGGGGCAACAAGCGCGTTCTCGCCTCTGGGCCTCCGCCCGTGCTGTTCCTCCTGCCCAAAGCGCCCTTCCCCATCCTCCTTGGTATGCTTCCCCTCCACCGACATCTCAGGTGCGACCACGCTGACTTCCCCCTCACCATCTCAGGCCGGTTCTCCCCAAGGGGCTCCCAGCCCCGAGGAGCACACAGATAAACAAGCGGCTGGGCGCACGGAGCCTTGTCAGGTGGCCTCTCCTCCGGGAAGCCTCCACCCTCCTTGCCCTCACCTTCCCGGAAACAGTTGATTACTTCCTCCTTTAAGCCAAACTTTGGAGGGGCTCAAACCCACACAGTGCTCCATCTACTGCCGCAGAGACGTCCTGAATGATCAGCATCCTCTCCCAGACCCGTCGCTTCTCTTGGGCTCCACGCACTGGCCAGGTACAGGCCACCATCATCTCTCACCTGGACGCAGGCCACAACCTCCTCATGGCCTCCCCGTCTCTGGCACAAGGGACGGATCATCCAGTGGCCAGAGCGGTCCTCTCCAACACAGATCGGATCATGCCCTAGCCCTGCTCGACCTCCCAGCGCCGGGGCTCTACCCCACCCCGACCCACCCCTGCACAGCCTGCGCTTCCCCCTTCCAGCCCCGTCTTCCTGCAGCCTTCCTGGCCTCGGGATCCATTCTAAACCCACCACTTTGCCCCTCCACTCCACTGCACGTGCTGTGTCCTCCAAGGATCAGCCATCTCCATCCTGCTAGGTCCTCCCGACTAGGTCCCGCTCCTCCCCAGGGCTCAGCTCCGACGTCACCACCTCCAGGAAGCCTGCCCTTGTGTTTCCAGGGAAGCCAGGCTGCACTGAGCAGCGGAAAGGCAGGCACTGGTTTGAGCTAGGACTGAACTCAGGCATCCTGGTGCGCCTAACCTGCTGTGCGACCTTAGGCAGGTCACTGAGCCTCTCTGAGTGTAATCCTCTTAGGAGTCTAACCAGGAAACGAGGACCCACTTGAAAAATTTAGAACAGAGGGAATTCCACCCAGTCGTGGGGGTGACAAGGAAGCTGAAGCAGCCCAGAGTGTGGACCAGAAGCTGCCACCAGGCTTGGGCAGTGAGAGCGGGCAGGCCAGGGTCAGGTCACTGGCCAGAGCAGGAGCCATGGCCCCGTCCACCAGGAGCTGGAGCCGCTGCCAGGGAAGCGGGGGAAGGGAGGGTGCAGCGTGCACCCTCTCATCACCCTGCCGTTTGAACTTGTGCCGCTGCCTGCCCTGGGCTAAAATCCCCCAGACCAGGGCGCAAGGGAGCCTGGGAATGAGTTCCCTGCCGTCCCCCCGCAGGAGAAGGGGGCAAGTGGGTCTGCGAGCGCAGCCCTTCTCCCACCTGCCAAGCGGAGCTGATGGCAGGGTCACGGCTAGCAAGGCCGTGTTCCAGGAGCTCTGCGTGACTTAGCTTCCGTCTCCCCGCAGAGTCCCGGGCGCGTCAGGGCCCTGGACCAGCCCTCTAGGTTCCCGCTGACTCGGGCGCTGTCCGAGGTGCTGAGACCCGCAACTTCAGAGGGTAACACAGCGTGGAGCCAAGAACTAATGTTTTCTGGGGGGCTGTGGAAGGGGTGGTCCTGGGAAGCTCCCCGAGGGGACAAGATCAGAAGTGATTTGAAAGTAAAAATTAAAATACTGAGGCAGGGCAAGTTACCGAGGGAGGCATTCCCGGGGGGTGGGGGCGGGGGGGAACAGCGCGCGCAAAGCCACTGGGGGCCCTGTGGGTACCAAATGAGTTCATAGGCCAGAAAGTGCTTGTGCCCCAAGGCACCCCATGTGGATGGGGGCCCTGACTGCCATAGGGGACTGGCCCAAGGCCCCCCGCCTCCTAGGGACACGGCTGCAAGCTCGGTTTTCCTTACTGGTCCCAGGGGTCCCCTTCAAATTTCTGAAGCAAAGCTCATGCCTAGGATTGAGGGCACAGGCTGGGTTGCTCTCCCCTTTGCTCTCTGCCTCAGGCACACTGATTAACAATGGAGAATGCTGCCCTGTCCTACCCTCTGGCACTGGGCCCCAAGCCCCTGGAAGCTCAGACCTGGCCCCGGTGCCAGGTTCGAGGCACCCGCCTGCTGCCTATCCAACAGCAGTGGCCAAGTGATCCAGCAAGGGGAGAGGGCGGGCTCCTTCCCTGGGGGCCTGTTTCTCAAAGGTTCCCCCTCCTCTTTTTATTATTATTCCCCTATTTCTCCTCAAGTCCTGAAGAACTGGAATTTGAACCTGGGGGGGTCAAAACTGAGAGCCTGGGCAAATGACATGAACAGACAATTTCCTGAGGAAAAAAAAAACCCACAAATAACCACTCAACAAAGGAAAAGATACTCAACCTCACGCTCAAGCTACACCAGCCACCATTTCCCACTAATAGGTTGCTGGCGGGCAGGCACAATAGTACAGCCCCACGGAGGGGAATTTCTACATCCACCAAGTTTACAAATGCGTTTACAAATGCATTTGCAATTCCACTTCCGCACATTTATCCTCAAGGTGCACCTGCATACGTATGAAATGATGTTGGTAAAAAGTTATTCATTCACGAGTTGTTTCCAGACCTTTTCTATCAGGAAGAGAACATCAATTAGTAGAGGCCTCACTGAATTCTGGTACATTCGCAAAATGGAATAGTATGCCTATGT
Organism: Physeter macrocephalus; assembly: GCF_002837175.3. Classification (NCBI taxonomy): domain Eukaryota; kingdom Metazoa; phylum Chordata; class Mammalia; order Artiodactyla; family Physeteridae; genus Physeter; species Physeter macrocephalus. The sequence goes on along the minus strand of NC_041228.1, from coordinate 3,380,392 downwards.
CCAAAAAAAAAAAAAAAAAAAAAAAGAAAGAGGAAGTTACGTACTGGTATGCAAAGATCTCTGGGATTTATTATTATGAGAAAGCAAGAGACAGAACAGTGATCGAGATGCTGCCTTTTGTGTCAGAAAGGGGGGGATAATAATAGATATTTGTGTCTCCATCAGAAACACAAGATATTAATAAAAGTGATTCCTACTTTATTAGTAAGAACATGGAAAAACAGATGCAGATGGGATGAAAAGAACAGGATGGGAGTGAGTTATTTCAACGAACACCTTCGTATCTTGGCTTAATATCTGAACTATGGAAATGCATCAATATTACCTACTGGATCAAAGAGCTGGTCAGAGCGGTTTTATTTATTTTTATGTGACCCTGGGCGAGTAACACATTTCCGAAGGTGCTAGTGTTAGCAATAAAACTGAGCCTTAGCCTCTCTGTAATATTATTATATTGATGAAATGTGAGAATTGCTAAAAAGCACTTAGACCACCAAATCGCAGGTAGCAATCACTCGGTAATAACAACTGACAAGGAAGAATGGGGCTATTATGATCCAACTCCTTCATATAAAGCACAAAAATGACTGGGTAAAACCTACATATTGGATATATTTTTCATTCAGTTAACAGACGTTTATTGATTATCAATGATACATGCTGCTTGCCATCAAGGGGCTTAGCGCGAGAGACAGTTGCTCGCACCCAGGCTGTTTTGAGACTTTCTGTGTCTATGACCATCCCCATACTCCAGATGGAAAAACTAAGGCTTAGAGAGGTCAAGCCATCTGCCTAAGGACGTCTCAGAGCCAGTCGGTAAAAGGAGCCCAGTTCCCTCAGCTTCAAAACCCCCATTGCTGCCCCACTGCCGGAGGGGGGGGCCTCCTCCACCCCCAGCTCCCAACAAGCACCAGCACCTTCCATGCATCTTTGGTAGAAATGCAGTGAAAATGCTCAGCTCCAAATAACTTTCCTGGGGCCCCACTTAGAACGTGGCAGAGCCAGGGCCGAGGGCGGTGGACGGCAGAGCACCAACCATGCCCGGCCTCCAGCCACACAGTGCCCTGAGCTCCTACTATGTGCCGGCCCTGTTATAGCCACCGAGGACGGTGAGTTGGGGACAGCCTCTCTCCCACTGGAATGTAAGCTCCCTGAGGAGGGGAGGTGACCATTTAGTTTGTGAGACAGAGTGAGGCAGGGCCAGGGCACAGGTGATAACACAGGAGGGGTGTCAGGGCTAGGAGAGAGCGCGGCCAGGCAGCCAGGTGGGCTTTGAGCAGATCTCGGAGGACGCAGAGGTGTCCAAGGGGACAGCATCTCTGCTGAAGGAAGATGAAGTGCCAGGGAGCAGGGTGACCGAATTCCTGGTCTCCTCCTGCTTCCTGGGGGGAGTACAAGGCGGGGCAGGGGACCCAAGGCCTTGTGGCCCACTGTGAGGACTTGACTCAAACCTTCCAGAAGTTTCTGTCTCCTTCCAAATGGAAGCCGGAACCATGCAATCAGACCCCGTCTTCAGCGGATCTCCCTCAGTCTAGCTGTGGTGTGGGGGATGAAAGGGCCAGCGGGGCAGCTGCAGGGTGAGGGGAGGCCAGGCTAGCATCAGTGGCCTGTCCAGGGTGTGGCCAAGGTGACAGGAGGAGGGCTGGATGCTGGGTCACTTCCTCAGGTGGGCCACAAGCCTGGGTGTTGGGTTGAATGGAGCCAAGGTTTCTAGTCTGAACGACTGGAAGGACGGAGGAGCCAATACCCGGGCAAGGCGGGAGCTGCTGGAGGCACCGGGTGGGGCAATTATGAGGATGACTGCTAACAGCACTCCCATTTTGCAGATAAGGAAACTGAGGCACACAGAGGTTAGACTTGCCCTTTGCAGAACCAGGGCTCAGCAGAAGTCCCCCCACCGGGCTGCTGCCTCAGCACCCGGGCCTGCCGGGCGCCCCCAGACGTAGGCACAGCCGCTTTCCTTCATGGGGAAACTGAGGCTCCGAGTGGCGAAAGCCCAGCTCCCCAGCCGTGGTCTTCCTTGGGACTGAGGCCTGGGCCCCACCTCCCAGGCAGGCTGAGCCCGCAGACTCCAGCCCTCTGGGAGCCCCCCGCCACACTGCTTCCCCGTTGCCGTGACAATCGCCTTATAATTCCTCACTGCCCAAGTGGCAGGGTGGACACAGCGTCTGGAGTATCCCAGCTGAGGCTACCAGGGGCTCAGGACTGGACAGTGCTGGCCTGGGCGGGCGGCTTTGCCCTCCTCCAGCGCCGGCCCAGGGCCTGCCGTGCTCTGAGCCCCGCCCCTCCCCACTGCTGGGGCTCCGGACCACGGGGCTCTCCCGCTCCCTGTGGGCCTGTCTGGTGTCCTCCCCTGTTCGGGCCGGCCCGGGGCCTCCCCCAGTCCCTTGGCTCCTGAGTTTCCACTGCGGGCAGGAAGGGGCGAGTGGGGAGGCCGGTGGCCCCCGCTCCCTGCCCAGGGCTTGCTGGCGCAGTGGGAGGAGAGGGGCCCAGGGGACCAACCGCAGGCCGCGGGTGGACCACAGGGATGGGGCACCATGGCAATAGGTCGGGAGCCAGCGCGGGTGGGGTGACCCCTCGGGGTGAGGTGTTTAAAAGGAAGCGCCCCCGCCCCCAGCTTCTCACCAGGCTGGCCCCCCCGCCCTCCACACCCAGGGGTCTTCGGCAGCTCTACCTGAGGGATTTGGAGGATGTTTCCTTCCCAAAACAAGGGTGGGCAGACCCCAGCACCAGCACAGTTCTACACAAAGTACTTGGGCCGACGCAAACTATTATATAGAGAACGGATAAACAACAAGGTCCTACTGTAGAGCGCAGGGAACTACAGTCGATATGCTGGGATAAACTGTAATGGAAAAGAGTATATATATATATATGTATAACTGAATCACTGTGCTGAACAGCAGAAATTAGCACAACGCTGTAAATCGACTACACTTCGATAAAATTTAAACAACAACAACAACAAAGTAATCAGGACGACATCTGCTCTGTGTATCGGCTTCTTACGGTGGCTGTAACGGACTGCCACAAACTTGGTGGCTTAAAACAGCACAGATTTATTTGTTTGCAGTTTGAGAGGTCAGACGCTGAACAGTGTCTCATGAGACTAAAGCCAAGGTGTCAGCAGAACTGCACTCCTTCTGGAGGCGGCCGGATGCCAGGGCCCCTTCCTCCACTTGCCGAGCCTCTTCCCATCTCTCCCTCCCTCACCTCTGCTCGCATCACGACGTGCCGTCTGTGACTCTGGGCCTCCGGCTCGCTCTTTCAAGGACCCTGTGATTACACCGGGCCCCGGACAATCCAGGACACTCTCCCATCTCAGGGTCAGCTGGCTAGCGACCTCGGCCCCACCCGCCGCCTTAATTCTCCCTGCTGTGCAAGGTAACATATTCACGGGTGTGTGGACGTTTCTGGGTGAGGGGCACGTTCTGCAACTGCCAGGCGCCCAGCCCGCCTGGAACAGTTCACAGGAGGTCCCCCGGAGCTTGGCTCCTTCGCCCCACCCCTCCCCTAACAACTCCCCCTTTTGTGAAATGGGACGAGGAGGTGCAAAGGGGGGTGAGGGCAACCACCCCAAGATGGACTCCAGAAGAGCCGAGGCAGGATGAGCCCCAGCCCGCCGTCCAGACCGGGCTTCTCGAACTTGAACGTGCACGGTCCCCTGACGGGGGGCTGGGGGGGGGTGGTCTCGTCAGAAGGCAGCCTTGGATGCCGAAGGTCTGGCTGAGACTCACCTGTCCGCCCAGCTGCCAGTGAGGCCGCCGCCGCTGGCCCCAGACAACACTGAGCGCGGCCGAGCGCGAGGATCTCGGCTCTAGCCCGCCTCGTCGGAGCTAAGCTCGTCAATGCCCACGTTCTACCCCATCTCCACCGCACCTGGGATGCACTAAGCGGTCCTAACCCAAAGCTGAACCTTGCGAGGGAAGAACCGGGGACCCATCTGGGATCTGACCCCGGCTGCCTGGCTACCAGCCATGCAGCGTGTGGCAGGCAGGCATCCCTAGTCTAGAGCAGAGAAAACTGGGGGCCGATGACAGTAGCTAAAAGGGACAGAGGTGCAAATCCCGCTTTTACCGAGTACTGCCTGGTGACCAGAGGCAAGTTCCTAATATTCCTGAGCCTTGGTTTCCCTCCCTGTAAAATGGGAATAAGCCCCGCCGTGCAGGGTGGTCAAAACAATATGCAATAGCATCTCAAGGCCTGCTATATGCCCTTCCTATGAAGTGCGAGATAAATATATACACGTGAGTACCTACCTCTTGGGTGCTGGCAGGTTTGAACGGGTCAGCTCCTCGCTGGCAACCTCTACAAGCCGGATCATCCCATTTTACAGATGAGGAAACTGACGCAAGGGAGGCCCCGTCCCTCAGCCAGCTCTGGAGGCCGGTGAGCGGCACAGCCAGCCCTGAAGCTGGCAGCCGGCCCGAGTCTGTGCTCTGAGCCACAGCAGCGCCGCATACGGCAGGTGCTCAAATGCCTGCTGTCCGAAAAGGCTCCACAGGCAAGTCCAGACCCACATCAAACTGTATCTGATAACTGAAAGCCCACCACCTCTTCACCAACATGCAGTGTGGTTTTTATTTCTTCCCACTTAGGTCTCCTCCACCTGTTTTTCGACCTTCAGCCACGTGCCTCCTTGGGCATTGCTGCCCGTGGCCTTGCGCTGGCCTGGAGGGCTGGGCCTCGCCCTTGAGCCAAGGCCCCCCACCTCCATCCACGGCAGCATCACCGTGGCTGCATCTGAGGCTGGCGCAACACCCCCCCGCCCGGCACCCGACGGCTCGGTGGTCGAGGGCCCAGTGGGGACGCGTGGCCTGGCTCGGGCCAAGGCCGCACAGCCGCAGAGGCGCCTGAGTGAGGTGGGAGCCAGGCCCCAGGCCTACGTTCCGCAAGCAGCCCTGCGACACGAGAGAGAACACCGCACGCACCCGGCACGCGATGGTTCCGCGCTGCTGATGAGGAGACCGAGGACTCTCGGACACGATGAAGCCACAGCCGAGGGGGACGCATCCACCGACGGAACACCAACCTCCAAGCCTCAGAACGCCTCTACGCAACCTGTCCACACCAGCCAGCACGCCACGGCTTCTGAAAGGTCTCCAACGGGTCGGGCGACAGGCGAGGAGACACGGCTGGGGTCCGGCCGTGCAGCCTCTCGCTAGGACTCGGCTCTCCGTCCTACAGCGGCGGAGTCAGAGGCCAGAGGTCGGGGAGGAGCCCAGCCAAGGGTGATGGAAGCTCCCAGAACGAGGGCCACGCCGTACCCCGTGTAGGACGTGTGTTCTCTCTCTGAATCTTGGCCAGGACCCCAGAGGCCGGGGCCCCCGTACACACCCCAAAACCGGGAAAAGCCGAGGCCTCCAAGGCCAAGGGGCTCGTCCAAGGTTCTGTGCTAAGCCTTCAGAGCAGCCTGACTCCAAAGTCAAGGCCAGGACCCTGGAGAGAGTCTGCTCCCTTCGGACGCTGCCCCTAGGGGGTGTCCGTTGACTTAAAAAAATAAACTAATAAAGGTCCCATCTTTAGGATGTCTTCCCAGTTCTGCTGGGGTCTCTGCGGGCATCCAGAAGGGGAGAGGGGCAGGCCGGGGAGAGGCCTGGCTCAGCAGAGCCTGTACCAGAGACCCACAGACAACGGCAGTGGACGGAGAATCGATTTCAAGGCGTGATCCTCATCTTCTTCTGATCATGGAAAAGAAATGAAGAGAGAGAAGAGATGAGAGGACAGGGAGAGGAGCGGGGAGACGGGGAGGGACGGGAGAGAGGCAGGACCAGAAGCACCCGGCGCAGCTTGGGTGGCACCGTCCTCCCCGCTTCACGGAACTGTCAGTTTTCCAGGAGAGAGAGGGGCGGCGGACAGGCGCTGGGCCACAGGGTGAAACGTGTCCCTCACCCCTCTCAGCCTGCAGTCTCACGAGCCACCGGCCGGCCCGTCCATTCCCTGCAGACGACACCGAGGACCCACAGAGGGTGCTGCCCACAAGGCCACCCAGCCAGGGGTGGCCGAGACCAGCCAGCACGCAGACCCTGGCTCTCCCGACGCCAGCCCGGACCTGTGGATAAAACAAAGAGGCCCCTGGGCCTCCCTGGTGGCGCAGTGGTTGCGCGTCCGCCTGCCGATGCAGGGGAACCGGGTTCGCGCC
>NC_041228.1:3349865-3374149 GCF_002837175.3 Physeter macrocephalus | reverse complement strand
TGCCCGCGGGGCCTGCGCGTCCGGAGCCTGTGCTCCGCAACGGGAGAGGCCACAGCAGAGGGAGGCCCGCATACCACAAAAAAAAAAACAAAAAAAAACAAAGAGGCCCCGCGGGGCCGGCAGCCCTCCCGCCCGTCACGTCGCACCACCCAGGCCCGCGCCAGGCTGACGGGCCACGCGCACGCGCCGGACAACGCACCAGCCGAGGCGCTTCCGATGCCAACCCGCGGCAGCCGCCTGGCCACCGGGTCCCTCCGCAGGAGCCTGGGCTGGGGTAGGGGGCGTGCGGCCAGCACCATCTCTGGGTCACGCGGGGCGGCAGGTGGCGCCGGGCGGGAGTCACTGGCCATGGGGCCCTGAGCACGGTCCTAACGTAACCTCTCGGGCTCCACGGCCCCGAAGGGAGCCAGGAGGCCCAGAGAGCTCTGGAGGTGTCACCCAGGGAGACAACGCGACCAAATTCAGCCTGCGCCCCACCTGCTTGGATCCTGAGACACTGGCTCCATTCCGGAACCTCCATCAAGAGGACTTTTTCACCAAGGCCCAGGCGACCTGTGAGCAGCCGTTCAGGGAAACCACTCCCTTGGGGACCCTTCTCGGCCCCACCCCGCTCACGCCCCTGCCCGGAGCCCAGGCAAGCGTCTCCTCCGTCGCCCCCGACGTCCCTGGGCGTCTCTGACTGCGGCCCTCCCGGTGGCCTCCCTGGCACCGTAACCTGAGCGGGACAAGGATTCAGTCCGCGGCCGAGAAGGGGCAGCAGCACGCAGGCCGACGAGGCAGGCGACGCGGGCCCGGGTCCCTGGCCTCCGCCAGCATCACCTCGAAGCTGCCTTACACCCCTCCCCCGAGGCAGGGCTGTAACTGGCGTCAACTGAAAACAGTTCTGGCCCCCAAGATCACAGCTGAACTGCCTTCTCAGGCACGAGAACGCCCACTGGTGCCCAGAGCCCCCTTCCTGGGTTCTGGGCAAGGCAGGACCCCAAGACAGGCTCGTGAGGCTCACGAGGGGGGCGGGGTCGCGTGAAGGCCGCCAGCCACGGGCTGGGGAGGCCGAGGGGGGTGGGAGCCGCAGGGCCCTGCCGCCTGCAGGACACATTCCACCTGCCTTGACGCCCTTCCCCTCTTCGGGAATCGCCGCGCTAACAACGGATGAAGCCTTTGTCAGGACAACCCCCAGCCCGCCATTCCCTCCCGAAGGGGGGCGGCTCAGAGACCCCAGACACACCACTTCCCTCAGTCTGACACCTCTGACCCACCACGCCGGAACTGTTTTCTAGCAATTACGCCAATCACTCACCTGGACCCCGTTTCCTCTCCTCCCTAAACGGCCTGCAGGAGACTCAAGGGGCCCTGAAAGTGGCAGAGGAGGACACTGGCCGCCCCCCCCGTTCACGCCCACCCCCGCTCTGTCATCCCGACAAAACCCTGTCCCTCTGTAAAATCGATCCCAAACACCACGGGCCCCAGAGGGTGAAGTGATTCTCTCCCGGGTAGGTCCTGCTGACGTGTGCGGCTCTGCCGCGACCTCGCCCTGCCCGGGGATGGAGAGGATGAAGACCCAGATGCCACCCGGCCAGAGGCACCGTCCACGCATTTCCTTAGAAAGGCCAGCGCCCGACACCACGAGGGACCCGGGACCATGAGATTTCACCTACAGGAAGATCCCGAGAGGTGAACTGCGTTATCTCCGTTGCAAAGAGGAGAAGCCCGAGGCTCTTGGTCACGTGCGTAATTGCCGTGTAAGCAAAGAGGGCTTAGCAGCTCCGGGGGAGGGGGAGGGGTGTCCCGCACAGTGCAGAGCCCCACACATCAGCCGCCGTCCACGCCCTCCAGCAAGGACCCCCCCCCACCCCCGCACAGGCTCCACCTTCACAGCCCAGGCAGCTTCTGTGAGGATGGAGCAGCGGGCCGTAGATGATGACACTGCAGTTGTCCTCACAGGACTGCATCCTAAGGGGGCAGCTGGACAAGTGTGCTAAGGCCTGTGAGCAAGACAGTCATCACAGCGTTCCTTCGAACAGCAAAACTTGAAAGGACCTGAGTCTCCAACACCGGAGAGCAGTTCGTTAGGGCTTATTAAGATTGCACCGCACAGATGGGCCATTAAAGCAGGGCTAGAGAGGTCCACAATCATGCTTATGTCCACGAGCGTAGGTTCTGGATACACTAAATGGCAAACATCAAAGGTCTGGGAAAGTCAGTGGAGTACAATCCTGTTTTCTTGCAAAATAAATAAAAATAAGAATAAGAACAGGAAACACGTGCCGGCTGCATATGTATTTGAAAAGTGTGGACCAGGACACTAGAAACCGTGGATTCAGCGGGTAGGAAATCAGATCTTTTTCCTCACCTGTACTTTCTAACGTTGCTTACAATGATCATGTACTGCTGACCCGATTATAATGTTTTGCTTTTTAAAGTTAGAAACACCGCAGCAGGACACGTTTGGGCAGCCTGACCTTCCACCGAGAGTCTTGCCAGCTCCGGGAGTGGATGATGGCCCCGGGGACCCTCCCCATCACCGAGCAGGGGCTCTGTGGCCGCATCACCTTGACCCCGGCTCCCACCCAGCCACGTGGAGCAGGAGTGTCCCCCGCTCATGCCATGGGCTTCCTTCCTGGATCCATGACTGCTTTAATCACAACATCAGTAACAGAATATCCAGATAAGAGCAGCAGCTGGCCTGCACGCGTGCAGGCAGGTCACCTGGCAGGCCCCTCCTGGAACCAGAGGCAGCAAAGGGAGCCCATGTGCGGAGAATGTCTGGGATCCAGGTGGCCTGACCCCAAAGACAGCTTCTCCACGGTCAGCACCTCCCTCCCTCCCTTTCCTGGCTCATCCCTCCCTAGGGGTCACCCTCCCGGACCCCCTCTGGCCGACGTCCTCAGGGTCTTTGCTCTGTAGCCCCAGCGGCAGGACCCCGAAGCCTGCCCAGGGGAGGTGACATGCCGCCAGAAGCTCCCGCAGGCAAGAGGCTTGGCCAGCATCGAGCCCCTTCCTGAGGCCTCTCGCTTACATCCATTCTCTTATCCACAAGTATTTATTCACCATTCCCTTGTGCCAGGCACACGGCGGGGATGGCGGGAGGGGCACGGCCCCCGGCTTTCCGCTTGGGGCCTGCAGCCCAGCGGGAGAGGCAGACGTCGAGTGAATATACACTCTCAGCTCAGAGTTCAAGCTCTGATGCAGGATGAACGCCATGCAGGGGAGGCCGGGGGCCCCGGGAGCCAACAGTGGGCGAGACCCCGCGTCAGGCCAGCCCGCAGCTGGCGCTCCCGTGAACGTCAGCTGCTCATCACGGCGCTGGCCATAGCCAGTCCCTCACCCCCAGCCTCTCATCGAATTCCCAGAGCCCGGGGGGACTCCCTCCTGGGTTCCCCATCTGTCCCACACGGCACGGGCCCCGCCCACTGATGCCCCGGCTGGCCAGAGGCTGGGGGAGGGACGGCACGTGGCGTCCTCTGAAGGGGGCCCTCGCAAGGCCCCTGCCCCACTGTTACTAATTGCTCAGACCGTGCTCTGGGCAATGCCACAGCCAGAAACAAACCCGGCCCAACCTACTGGCCAGTCAAAACCCGCTCACTCGGGAAAAACAGAAAAACCAACAGCCAACACCAGGCAGTAATAAAAATCATGCTACAAAATGGTCTCAAAATAGATCCCAATACACAATTCCCATGGCAACTGCCCCACGCCTGAGGGCTGCCTCCGGAGGAGTATGGACATGGGGCAGGTGGGCTCAGGCGCTCCGGGACACGGCACACCTCGGGGGCAGGGGGCCCGGCCCCCTTTCCAGTCCTGTGTCTTCTCCAGGGACAGGGTGAGTTAGGAGCCTGGGGCTCCAGCAACAGCCTAGAACGTGTGGACTGGGACGGGCCACAGGAGAAGCTGCCCAAGCCTGCAGGACCTTCAGAGCTCCTCCCTGAGCCCAGCTCCCCAGCATCACCTCCCACGAGGCACGGTGCCAGGCCCCACAGGGTGGGAGAGGTGGGCGGCAGCCAGTCCAGCGGGGGGACACGGCAAGAGGGAGAAGTAAGCAAACAGCCATGGGTCCAGCCACAGAGCCCCCGCCTCACCCCCTGCAGAATGGGGTGTGGGCCCAGAGGGTGACAGCGAGGAAGCCCTGGGTCCTCGGCTTCACGACCTAATCCCCGCTGAGCGGCCAAACCAACACCCAGCAGACACGAGCTCAAAGCCTTGCCTGAAAGAGGCAGCAAGGCGATCAGCGGTTGCTTCGAGCTGGTGGAAGGGGGACGGGGTGATGGTTAAAGGGCACAGGTTTCTTTTTGAGGCGATTAATGGCTCTAAAAGTGACCGTGGACAGTCGCACAATCGGTCAATATGCTGAAAACCATGGAATTGTACACCTTGAATGAGGAAATTGTACGGTCTATGAACTGTATATCTCAATAAAGCTGCTACAAAGAAGAAAGAAAACCCCACCAGACTTGTGCCAACAGTAAGGAGGGGCGCCTTAGCAGGACCTGGCCGATGCCAGGTGAGCAGCGAGTCGCCAAACATTCCACCGATCACCTCGACAGTCACTGTCTCCGTTGACAGCCCTGATAATCTGACCTGCTAAACGCCAGTAGCCCACTTTTCGGGTGGGGACAGTCGGGGTACGAGAGCTTCAGGAGCTCACCAGGGCCGCAGAGCTGGCAAACACAGGCTGGAGAGAGAGCTCGTGGAGATAAGCGAAACGCCAGCCGTCCACGTTTGAGACAGTGGGCTAAACACCTCTGCAGGTTGTGAAGATACCACCCAGGAGGCGGCCCAGCCTCCCGTTTCCTTCTGCGGTGGGGGGCACCTCAGGGTCCCACAGAGAGAAGAGAACCCATTCCAGCATGACACTGAGTGCACAGCCCACCCAGTGCCCTGGCTTCCTCCAAGGCTGGATTTGGGGTGCCCTCCTCCCAAAGCCGGGCCCCACTGCTCCAGCCCAAGGCAGCTCTGCCCTCCCTGCCGCCTCGGCTGTCTGGGCTGCCTTTGGATCCTTCCAGCTCTAGACCACTGTGCCCACCAGGGAGACAAAACCCCAAGCTTGTTTCCCACGGCCCGTTTGGGGTGTGTTATGTACTGAATGTTTGTGTCTCCCCAATGTCCATATGTTGAAACCCTAACACCCAATGCAATGGTATTTGGAGGTGGGGCCTTTGGGAGGTAACTGATTATAGATGGGGTCATGGGGGTGGAGCCCCATGATGGGATTCATGTTCTTATAGGAAGAGGAAGGGACCAGAGCTCTCTCTCTCCAACATGGAAGGATACAGCGAGGAGGCGGCCATCTGCAAACCAGGAAGGGGGCCCTCACCCAACCAGGCTGGCACCTTGATCTCAGACTTCCCAGCCCCCAGAGCTGTGGGAAATAAATTTCTGTTGTTTAAGCCACCCAGCTTGAGGCATTTTGTTATGGTCACTGAGCTGACCAAGACAGGGTGCCGGGGCCAGGTGGACAGACAGCAGTACCCCCAGTACTGTGTCTGTGAGGCAGAGGACCCGGCACTCCCATTTCACAGATGAGGAGCCTGACGCTCTTTCTCATACAAAGCACACAGCTATGGAGCAGGGAGCCAGGACTCGAACACAGGACCTCATGCCCCAGTGCCCAGCTCTGCCCAGAAACCTGTGCCACCCCCCACCCGGCCAGACGGCCTCCCTCCTCCACTTCTGCTCTGCTCGAGGCCCTCCTCCTTCGCTGACATGCTTATGGGAATAACGACGCTGTGACGGGACCCATGCGGTCAGGGTCACAAGAGCGCAGACACCCGGTGGCCCTGAGGCCAAGCAGCAGATGGGGATTCAGCACAGGGTGGGGCCTTCAGAGGCCCCCGTGCTCGGAACGTGCTTCCCTGAAAGCCACACCCAAGGGCCATGTCCCCTGGCATGTCAGCCCAGAGACGCACTCTTCCTCCCCTCCGAGGCTTCCCCACGCTGGGTGCCCGCATGCACTCCTGGCCCGGTGACACAGATGCGGTGTGGGGCTCCAGAAATAGCACTGGCCACGGAGTCAGACACACTGGGATTCAAATCCTGGCTCCACGCTATTTGTCGAGTGAGCTGTAGGAAAATTACTTCACCTCCCGGAGCCCTGGGTGTCCACCGGCCCCAAAGGCAGCAGAGGTGGAAGGGCTGAATGAGGTAATAATGTTCACGGCGGGGCCTGCTCGGGACACAGGCACTGACTCAACTGGAAGCGAACACCAAAACCCTCAGGGACTGGGGGACGAGCGGAGACATCCCATGATCCCCTGCACACCTTTCCACGCACCCCATCCCCTGGGCTTCCTGTCTCCCCCAAATGCACTGGGCTCTCTCAGCCCTCACCCAAGCTGCCCCCCTGCCTGGAGGGTCTGCCTCCTCTCCCTACTCCTAGGCATCTTCCATGGCCTGGGCCAGCCTCAGCTTCTCCCAGAAGCCTCTTGGGACAGACCCGCTGGTGTTCGCCAAAGCTGGCAAACCTCACACACTCCCTCCCCGGCACACAGCTGGACTACATCTCCCAGACTTCTTTGCAGCTAGGCAGGATCACATGACTGTGTGCTGGCCAATGGGATGTGGGCAGGCATGAAACACACCAATTCCAGGTCTGTCTCTGCACACACCTCTAAGCTCTCTTTCCCCATTGGCTAGCTGAACGGAGAGCACTCCAAGGACCTAGAAGAAGGCACAGTCACAAGATGGAAGAAGCCTGGGGCCCTGAGTGACCTGGTGGAGCAGAGTCTCTAACCTGCATTAACTTGAGCAAAATAAACTTGTATTGTGCTAAGTCACTGGGACCTGGGGGTGTCCGTTACAGCAGCCTACGCTGACAAATACACAGCCCCGACTCCTCTCCAACAACAAAGATGTCCAGCGGTGGCTCCCTCCTCAAGCCCCCTCCTGGCCCTCGGTCCTCTGCACCACCACTAGCCAGGCTCTTGTCTGTCTCCCACCCTGGTCTATGACCAAGGTACAACCTGTCACTTCCTCATTTCCATTTCCCTAGCTGGGGCTGGTGCGGAGTGGACAATCATAAATTTTGCCTGATGAAGACACCAGAATTCCTCAGAAGAGGATCACCTGGAAAATAAGAAGTCTGTTCCCAGAGGGCCTCCCCTCTGGGAAGCTTGTGCCTGGTTCTCCAAGCGTAAGCAATGACTATGGATCAGCCCCATGTCAGGCACCGTCCTAAGCTCTTCCCAAGTACATGCTCACTTTACCCTTCCCCAAACCGAGGTAAGTCACTTGTCCACGGCCCATGGCAGGCAGGTTGCAAGAACTGGATAAAAGCCAGGCCGTGGGGCCCCGGAATGTACATGCTTCCCCCAGACGCAGGCCAGCATCGCGTTTGCTCCCCCTCCGGCCCCACCTCCTGCTGAGGACACACATCCAGGCCGTGACAGTCTGGCCCGAGGGTCAATCGTCCCCAGGGGCGCCCTCGTGAGCTGCTCACCCCCAGATCAGCTGAGTGCAAATTCCGGGCACTCAGGGCAAAGGAATCAAGAGGGACAGACACTGTCCCCCAGCTGAGCGGAAGTGAGGCATCAGAGAGGGACGGTGGCCCGCGAGAGTGGGCCTCCCTGCCAGGGGGCCTACTTGGGTTTGAGAAGGAGGAACCTATCCCAGGGGCCCGGAGACCAGAGGGAACCAAAAGGGACACTGCACTCCGCACACGAGGTGCCTCACAGCCGCCACCATCCCTTGCGAGGCGGGCGCACATGTCACTAGCACTTCTCACCAACACAGGGAGCCCACGTTGCTGAAACACCGCCATTCTCCCCACCAGCTGGGAGACAGCCACTCCCTCGCTTGCCGTCCTGTACCCCACTGCCCTGTCCCTCATACCTACCAGCTGAAGGCTGATGCCGGGCAGCGGGCCCTGCAGCAGCTGTGCCGGGTGTCAGATGCTTTCCCTGCCACCTCTGGGTGTGCGAACCCCATGTGGCAGATGGGGAAACCGAGGCCGAGACACCGAGTCACGCCGGGGAGAAGGGACAGCGCTGGGCTCACGAGCAGGCCTGCCTAACCCCAGGGCCTGTGGCTCTGTGCACAGCACTTGTCCTGCAGGCTACTCTGATCCCAAATGCCAAGAAGTGTTCATCACCCAGCCCGCCTGGCCTGCTGGTTTGTTCAAACCCCAAGAGACAGCTCGGGGTCAAGAGAGAACATAATTCCTCTAAACACTGAGCACTCAGCAAAGGCGGAAAAGTGGGTCGGAACCCTTGACAAGGAGAGAAACAAGCAGGACGCTCGGAAGTCCAGCGCACGACCTGGCACCCCAGCCCGAAGGCCCAGCGGCCTGGCCAGCCCAGGGCCGCCCAGCTGCCCCCCTGCTTGGCCTGGAGCCTCCTGGACTCGAGAGCCCAACCTTCCTCCCCGGGCTCTGCAGGGCCGCAACAACTCCTGGGAAGTTCTGGAAGCGGGATTCCGCCCAAGTGTGGGCCCCCCTCTTTCAGGTGGAAGGATTCTACAGGGTCGCGGAGAGGCCTCTCCTGGCAGGTATGCCTCTCGGGCCTCCCCTCTTGGAATCAGAATTTGAACCCACCTCCCCTCTGTGGGCTGAGAGCCCCGAGGTCTCCGTCCCTCTGGAACCACTGCCCCGTGTTCACCCGGGCTCTCCGGACACCCCTCTCCACGTCACTTCAAAGTGCGTCTGGATCTTAGTCCGCGGCCAGCTTGGCCCTTCCACGGGGGTCTCCAGCCCTGCTGGGATGAGGCTCCGGGCAGCAGGGTCCTCACATACCTCGGATGTCCTCTGGTGTCCACGAGGGCGTCCGAGCCCGCTGTTGGGACGGTCACTGGTTCAGCTGCACGGCCACTTCCAACGCCACACACACTATTCCCTTTGGGAGTCTGGGGCCTGCTGGCTTGGGGGCTTCGTGGCCAGGCTGAAGGCCATCACTGGGCCTTTAGGGACACATGGGCTCCTGTTCTGGACCCAGGGCCTTACTCTAAGATGCAGCAATGAACGGCCTCTCCCCAGGCATTAAGTGGGCAAGAAAGCTGCACCCTCCTTCACGGGGCATGGCTGCACCCCGCGTTACATTCACACAGCGGCAGAGACGCAGCGGCTACTGCAGAGGCCCGGGTCTACACTTACCTGAAAGACCACCCCTGACGCACTTGCAGGTGTTCTCTTCTTAAGCCCGTTTCAGAGTAGTAAGCATTCAATTTGGGGCCTGCACGTGGGCTGGCCACTCCATACCGTACCCCCTTTTTCCTCACTGAGAGAACCCCAGTTTTACTTGGAACAGCCATGGGCCCAGCTAGAAACACCAGGGGTGGGCACGGGCCCCTGATCTACCCAGTGCCAGCGGAAGCGCCTACCAGGCAGGGCTCTGGGGGAGCCCGTGTCCCCGATACACAAGGGCAGCCCCAACAGACACCCGCCTTCTCTCCTCCCCTTCCTCCCACCGAGGAGGCCGGATAAAAGCTGCTCGCTAAGATGGGGGCACAGGGGGCCAGAAGGGCCTGGGTCCTTGATGACTTCCCCAAGGATCTAGCCTGCTGACACCCGGACTTCCTGTTCTAGGGAAAATCCCAAACTGGTTAAGCTGCTGTGGTCAGATTTTTACAAGACTTGCAAGAAGTCAACCCATTCCTCACTGGCACAGGTAGCAATCATTCAACCCAGGATCTCTGGGTACACACATGCCTGGATAAGACTGAGGGACTGTTAGCGAGAACCAGCCAAAGTCACCAAGAGCTCGCCACGCACCAGCCTTTCCTCCATCAGTCCTCACACTGGCGGTCCCATTGTACAGATGCCAAAACTGCTCAGAGAGGTTAATGAACTCGCCCAAGGTCACACAGCCTGTGAGGGCACAGGTCAGGATCTGAACCCAGGTCTTTTCAGAGACGCCCAGTTTCCTCCTTCACAGAAGGGGACGGTGAAGCCAGAGCCGGGAAGCAGCTCCACACCTGGGGGCAGAGCAGGACTCCACGCATACTCACTCGTTAATAAGCAAGCACTGAGTTAGGATATGGGGCCAAGGATGAAACAAGGACAGAGGCCGCAGCCCCACAACCCTCCCACCTCCCCTCTGGCCCTGGAACCCACACTTCGCCTGCAGCCGGAGGCTCTTTCTCAGCCTCGCTTTGAGCCATGTCACAGCTGTTATTAGTCACCAAGTGATGCAGTGACCCCAGAGGGGTGAGCCTGGGGCACATGGCCTGAGGGCCTGCAGCTCCTGGGTCCTGTCCTCCTAGCCACCCATGCCTGCGGGGACTTGGGGAGTCCTGCCCGAGGCCAGCAGGAGCTGGCAGAGACTCTTCCGGCTGGCACAGCCTCTGCCCAGGGCCAGCCAAGTGCAGGCTCCTGACCTGGCCTGGGCCAGCAGCGGTGGAGGGACCGAAGTTCCAGTGCCCAATCCTGCAGCGGTGCCACAGCGGGGCAGGGCAGGTCCCAGCTTCAGGAAGGAGCCTTCCCCTTCAGCTGCCCACCCTGACCTCCTGCTTCACTGGCCTCAGGAATCAGAGCAAGGGCCTCGTCCAGGGCCTGCAGTGGCAGCTCCTGAGGCCAGCTGGGCCCTGCATACCTCCAAGGGGCTAGAGTTGGACAGCACTGAGGGCCACCTCGGGGACAGTCCCGGGGCTGGAGGAGGGGCAGGAGGGAGGGATCCTTCCCCCGGAGGAAGCTGCCCTCCTGTGACTTCAGCATCTCAGGTCTGCCCCTCCCCTTCCCTGAGGCTACCACCCTACCCAGAGCCTCCCTCTGCACCCAGAAGGCATGAAGGCTGCAGCCCACCGCTCCCCCCTCTCCCCCGCACACCCTGCAGCCCACCCTTCCCCTGCAGCCAGAGGTCCTTCTCAAGTGCACCTCGCAACCCCTTGCACTCAAGTGCACGCAGTGGTTTATTTGGCCGAGGGAGCGTCTGGAAGTTAGTTAGGTGAGCTCTCACTGTGTGCCGGGCCTGGCACTTGTACTCTCTCTCTGAATCTACACACAACCCTTTGAGGTTGACACTGACGACCCCTACTCTGGAGTTGAGAAAACGAGGGCACAGAGAGGTTAAGTAACGTGGGCAGGAAAGCCACACACTAGTAAATGGCTAAGCCAGGATTTGAGCCCCACTGGCCCAGTTCTCCAATTCCAGAGCTCTGCCACCTTTCTCAACTCTTCCAGGCCCCACCCATCCAGCCGAGGGCACTCGCTCTGGCCTCATCCCCAGCCTTCTTTCAGTCCCTCTCCTGCCACAGGGCCTTTGCACATGCCACGCGGTTCCCTCGTCCTGGGCAAGTAACTTCTCCCTACGTCAAGTCTCAGTTTATTTATTATTATTATTATTATTATTATTATTTCTTGCGGTACGCGGGCCTCTCACTGCTGCGGCCTCTCCCGTTGCGGAGCACAGGCTCCGGACGCGCGGGCTCAGCGGCCACGGCTCACGGGCCCAGCCGCTCCGCGGCACGCGGGATCTTCCCGGACCGGGGCACGAACCCGCGTCCCCTGCGTCGGCAGGCGGACTCTCAACCACTGCGCCACCAGGGAAGCCCAAGTCTCAGTTTAAATGGCACTTCCGGGGGACGCTGCCCCTGACCACCTAATCGGAGTTTAGTCGCCAGCACTCACTCTCATAGCACCCACTTCTTGCCCTTCACAGCACATCCCACGACTTGGAGCTTCAGATCTGTGTCTTCGCTTGTTTAACAACTATCTCCCGGAGCAGACATGTGGCTTTCGTGTCTGTTTCATTCACCTCTGAGCCAACCGCATCTGGCAGAGTCCAGCACGTCAACATCATCATCACAGCATCCGCTGTCCATCCACTACGGACCACATGCCAGGTACCAGGCCAAGCACTTTACCCACTTTCTCTTACTTAATTCTCAGAAAACCTCTCAGAAGCAGCCACTGGTCTACCCATTTTACATATGAAAACACTGAGCTGCTCAAGAGAAAGGCCAGGACAAGCACCGGCAAAGCCTGAGTCCACGGTGGTTCTAACCACGGAGCAGGGCTCCTCTCACTAACAAGCTGCTTCACGCATGTGCGTTGGATGAAGAGACAGCAGGGCAGCCTGGAAGGATGCGGGCCAGAAGGGCCAGCCTGAGCAAAGGTGGAAGCAGGAGGCACAGACCACAGTGTGAAGGAGAGAGGATGCCGGCAGAGACGGGCGGAGGCGGGGGGGCAGGTCCACACATCTCCGAGGTTTGGACTTGACCCTGCAGACTTCCCAGAGCCCCTGAGGGTTTGGGGGCGGGACACCAGGGCCACAGGCTTTAGGAAGCTCACCCCACACCACAGGGGACAGCAGGCTGACTGCTCCCTTTGCTGGAAGGTACTAGAGTCCCAGAGGCTTCCGTGGTGAGGCCGGCGGTGGGTTGATCCTACGTCAGGGGGTGGGGCACTGGCCACCTGCAGTGGACGCCTGGACCCAGCACCCTACTTAGAGAGGTCTGCACGTGGACCAGTGCACAGAGTGACGCCGTGGGGAAATTTATTTAACTGACTGGCAGCTTGCCTGGCCCGTGGTCAGAGCCGCACTCGGGGCTCAAGCCACCTGGAAAAGTGGCCCAGCCTCAGGTGGACGAAGGAAGGCCCCCTTCCTTCCCACGGCCTGCTCATACAAAAGCTCCCGGCAACCCCAAGGGAACCAGACCAGGCCCTGCAGGTACCCTGGGATTTGGAGGAAAAACAGCAAAATCAGCAGGCTCCTGAGCGAGCCGGGAGGGTGAGGGGTGCAGCGAGAACCCCACTCCCACGGAAAGCGGGGCCGCCCTCCCAACTGGACTACCCACCACTTCGTGCAAACACCTGCCATTCAGATTCGTGGGCTGTGGTTTGTCAAGGATTAGCTTTTCTGAAAGACTTGGAGAATATTCTAGAACAATTAAATATAGCTCCTGTGGAAGCTGTTCCATTTCCATGCCTATATTCATTCAACAAACATTCTCCGAAGGCTTGCTCAGTGCCAGACACTGGCGGACAAATGCCTCAGTCCCTGCTGGGAAGGCAGGGGGCAGGGGAGGAAGTCAGACTTGGGAGGAGCTGGGCATGACACGGGGTGACAGGGGCCGAGCTGGCGGGGGCCCTGGAGCTACGGGGACAACAGGAGGGCCACCTAACCAGCCAGAGAGGAGCGGTCTTTAGTGGTTCGGGACCCCGTCTACATGGCACAGGGTGCGGTGCTGAATGGCGCCGAGTGGTAGGCAAGAGCTCAGACTCCGAGGGCCGCGGTGGGCAATGCCTGTGCGCTGCAGGCAGCTGGGAGCCATCGACAGCTTTGGAGCAGGGGAGTGACTCGATCTGATCTGGCCCGTGGCCAGCTTGGTGCATATCAGCACAGGCCTTGGGCCATCGCAGAAATGCATGCATTGGGACAAGGCCGAGTGGGTAATGTGGTCTCCGTGCAGTGTCGCACAATGCTCCGTGGCCCCCCGCCAGCCCCGTAAAAACAAATGCTTAGGTCATCCCCGGAGCAAGCCAACAATTAGAGAGGGCTCCTCTGTGTGCCCAGAAGAGACTGAGGCTGAGCTGGAAAACAAAACCCAAAGGAAAAAGCCCAGAACATTTCCGACGGCTGGGTCTCCCGGGTCTGGGGGGAGGGCAGGACTTCAGCCAGGGGCATCAGGGGCTGCGGGAGGGGACAGTGGCAGGACAAGGTCCTGGCTGATGGCCGACGCCCCCGGATAGGAGGAAGCGAGTAAAAGGTACCAACAGCACTTAACACCCCGCCTTGTAAAGGTCACTGATGGGCCCAGCAAGACGTAAGATGAGGGCGCTGGCCTGCCAGCATCTCCCCCGCCAGAGGGGTGGAGAGCAGGTGTCTGGACACCAGGCGTGAGAAGAAGGCAGCCAGGGAAAGCATCACCACCCCGGCCGGCAGCTTCCTCCGCTCACCTCTCCTCCCACATGAGGTGATCCCCTGCCGGCAGCGTTCCCCGTCTCAGCTCCATCTTCTCTTCTGATCCCTTTACCACGGGACTCTCGGGACACCCCGAGATGCCTAACAAAGCGGCCAGTGGCCTGTGTCTTCAGCAGCAGGTCCAAGGGTTTCCACCGCCAGCCACCGGAGACCTCAGGGCCAACCTCGTCTGCGGACGCACTTCCCACTCGAGATAAAGCCCAGACAGGGAAGGGAAACCTGCCCGAGGGGTCGGAGCCGACCACGTGGTACCAGAGCACATACCAGGGCATGTGGTAGCTGACCATGGCCGAGGGCTCAGAGAGCCCCTGTTACAAGGGGTGTACAGGTGGAATCTGCAAGGCCTCGTTCTGAACAGGCTGCCAGGAGGTCCCTTCCACCCCAGAAGTCTGGGCTTCGTGTTCCCTAGGCCTTCAGGCATGTGTGAAATCGGGCATGCAGCCACACCCCCTCCTCCATCATCTTCCAATGACTGGTCTAAGTGTGGCCACAGGATCCACCCCTGGCCAATGAGGGAGAAGCGAAAGTTGCTGGGTGGGGCTTCCAGGAAAGTTTGTTCAAAGGGCAATCTCAGCTGGCATACCCCTTCTGACCTTTAGCCCACCCTTCTTCTTCCTGCCTGGAACATAGACATGATCAACACGGGTATAGATGACAACACGTAAAGAAGACAAAGCAGGAAAATCAAAGGAACTGGGAGCCCAGATGGCCCTGCACAGAGTACCGCAGAGACCAGCACTGTCACACCCCAGATGTTCCACCCAGACATCCCCTGGGAGCTCCACGTCCTCCGGTTGTCTCCAGGTCAGCCACGTCTCAACACAGCCCACATCGACGTTCATGACACCAACACATCACTCAGCGAGCCCTTCTTGTGCCATTTAGTGCCAAACACTCTACAACAGGAGTTATAACATTTGACATGTTCTCTTTTTGTCCTTTATCCTAGGAAACTCCATGTAAATTTGAACTTCCAACACGGTCATCATGAGAGTTAATATACGTGAAACACACGCACACAGCCCAGATTCCTGGACCTTTGTACCTTATTTTTAGGCATTTTGTTATAAGCAATATCAAAATCTTCCTAGAAAAGAAAGGGTAAAAATAAGCTCAAACCGTGTGTGTGTGTGTGTGTGTGTGTGTGTGTGTGTTATAAAACATGCTTTTTTTTCTTTATTGTGTTTGATATTTTTTGCCTTGGGTTCTTTTTTTCCTGATATTATTTCTGTGCCTGCTTTCTTTTATTAGCATTTGTTACATATGTGTGTGTGTGTGTGTGTGTGTGTGTGTGTGTGTATACACACACACACACACACATATATACACACACACATATGTAACAAATGCTAATAAAAGAAAGCAGGCACAGAAATAATATCAGGAAAAAAAGAACCCAAGGCAAAAAATATCAAACACAATAAAGAAAAAAAAGCATGTTTTATAAAGGCAAGCTTATCTCCACACCAAGAAGGAATGAGAAACAAGAACCTTTATGCATCTAACCAGATAGCTTCAAAATACATAAAACTAAAACTGACAGAAATAGAAGGAGAAAGTGACAAACCACAGTGACGAAGCACTGAAAGAGACACTAACAATCTCCTTCAAAAACAAAGTAGACCCAATAATAATGACAACCAGATGATTATAAGGCAAGGGCACAGCAGAAACGTCTACAGAGCTATAGGCAGCTGAAGTATAGAGTGAGGAGACCTGACGTGATGATGGTGGGGACTGTGGCACGTGCTCCATTAAAGGCATGAGAATTAGCAAAATAATGATCATTTAAAACAGTATAGAAGCACAGGTGTGCAGGCTGATTTAGCCAATAATCACTAGTTTCAACCCTTGAAAAGGCTTTGAACAACATAATAAACAAGTTTGACTTAGATTTATATAGAACTTCATGCACAACAAAGAGATAAGTTCTTTTCAAATATACATGGAACGCTACAAAAAGTAATCATTGAGCTACAAAGAAAAATTATAGTAAATCTTAGAATATAGAAATTATGCTTCAGAAATGTGCCTACAGATGGTGAACACTCAGTAAACGTTCACTCTCTTAAACTTTCGGAATGCAATGGCTAACAATTTTCTCAACAACTTGAGGGCGGCTATTATTATTATTATTTATTATTCCTATTATTACTATCATTATCCTCAATTTCATAGATGGGAAAAGCCCAAGGTCACAGTTAGTAAATGCCCAAGAAAGAATAATACCCAGGCAGTCTGGCTCCAAAGCTTATGCCTGTAACCAACTATGCCAACTTTATGTGTGTGTCTGTGTGTGTGCATAATTTTAAAACACATACACACACTTCAAATAATTCTTGGATTAAAGAAAATACTAATTTGCAAGTTATTTACAAATAAGTGATGAGAGACCTATGGGATATAGCCAAAGTGGCATGCAGAGGAACATGTATAGCCTTTGATACATTTATTTAAGAAACAGAAACTGTCAGTGTGTGAAGGGCAGAAAAGAAAAATAAAACTAAAGAATGTAAAATAAGTATTTAATAGATACAAAAGTAAAAATCAGTAAGATAGATAACCTTACTATACTATAATAAAACCAAGAGCTGGTTCTTTTGAAAGACCAATATATGTTGGCAACTAATTCAAAATATTTTCAAGCAATGTAAGGGCCAAAGAAAACTTGTGAGCAGGCCAGAGCCTGCATAGGAGCCAACTGTTTCATCCTCTTCTACACAGCAACCTGCTGGCAGCTGTTACCTGGAAGTGGGGCTAAGGGGCTAGACTGTGGCGAGAGACTTCCACTTTTACTTTACGCTTTGTTCAAATATATACTAAGATAGAGGTTAGAAGTATAATAAACCCCCAAACACAAATAATCAGACTTCAATAATTAACAACCTATGGCCAATCTCATTTCATCTAAACCTCCACCCACTTCCCCTGCAATTCAGGTAATTTTGAAGCAAATCCCAAACATTTCATCTCATCTCTAAACGTTTCAGTATATATCTCTAAAAGATAAGGACTCATTTATTATATATAACCATAATAAAATAATCACACCAAAAACTTAACATTAGTACGTATGTGTGCTTAATTACGGAAGTACTACATGCTACCTGTTAAAAATTCAATTAAGAAGTTTAAAAGAAGCAGAGTAGACCTCATATACCCCAAAACATGCTGAAGGATCACCCGGAGTGTACAAATGGGGACTGAGCCTGAGACCAGTGAAGGGGTTTGCCCACCGTCTCCCAGCCAGTAAGAGGTGGAGCAGGGATTTGAGCTCGGGCCTCTTGATGACACATCCCAGGCTGGGCCCGCTCTACCGTGGCAGCCTTTTGACCCAACACATAACCAGATTTTGAAAATAATGATAGGATAATTAATACATCGGGGCAACAAAAGCTCCTTGGCCGTAAGGATACACGCTCACACTCTTACATGTGATAGGGCAGAGACCAGCATTTATGGAGGGAATTCTGCACGACAGGCCTGGATGGGTACTTTCATTTCCATTGTTCTGCTCATAGCAGTCCTAGGAAGATACTATGGGCTGAATTGGGTCCCCCAAATTCATATGTTGAAGTCCCAACCCCCCACCTCAGGATGGGACCAAATTCAGAGATGGGGGTATTTAAAGTGGTGATTAAGTTAACATGAGGTCAGTAGGGTGGCCCTAATCCAGTGTGACTGATGTCCTTATAAGAAGAGATTAGGACACAGACACCCATAGAGGGACAACCATGTGAAGACAAAGAGAGAAGGTGGCCATCTCTAAGCCAAGGAGTGAAGCCTCAGGAGGAACTAAACCTGCCAACACCTTGATCTCAGACTACCGGTCTCCAGAATTGCAAAAAAATAAAGTTCTGTTGTTTAAGCTACCCAGTCCATGGTGCTTTGTTATGGCAGCCTGAGCTTGCTACAGAGGTAGATGATACACTATTTCACAGATAAGAGAACGGCACATCTTAGAGCTATGAAATGGGCTGCATTTGAACCCAGATGAGAGTCCAAAGCTATGCTCTCTCCACTGCACCAGGCAGCTAAGCACGGAGAGCAGGAAAGGCTCAGCAAGGGGCGTGGACAAACTGTTGGTCAGCCAGGAGGATGAGCAGACTGCACCCCCTGCCTTGGCCTCATCGTGGGCAGGTGTATCTCCTGCCCTTACGCACTGGACTTTGTCACGTGACTTGCTTCAGACAACGGTATGTGGAAGAAATGACAGTACGGTAGCAGGGTCATGGCATAAGACACCTCACTTGCTTTCACTGCCCTCTTGCACCTCTGCCATCACCAAGAGGAAAACACACAGTGGCTTGGAACACAGCTGCCCTGTCAGCTTCAGACCAGCAATGAGAAAAAAGCTGCCCAGCTGAGTGCTCTGGAGCGGTCAAGCCCATCTGAGCCACAGTCTGTGAGTAATAATAAATGGTCATTGTTTTAAGCCTCTATATTTGTGGGTGATTTGTTACACGTCACTAGCTAACTGATATAGAAGGTCAAAAGAAGCAGTATGGGGCTTCCCTGGTGGCGCAGCGGTTGGGAGTCTGCCTGCCGATGCAGGGGACACGGGATCGTGCCCCGGTCCGGGAGGATCCCACGTGCCGTGGAGCGGCTGGGCCCATGAGCCATGGCCGCTGAGCCTGCACGTCCGGAGCCTGCGCTCCACAACGGGAGAGGCCACAACGGTGAGAGGCCCGCGTACCGCAAAAAAAAAAAAAAAAGCAGCAGTATATAATGAAATAGTAACAAGCACAGACTCTGAAGTCACACTGCCTGGGTGTAACTCCTGACTCTGACATTATTTTGCTGTGTAAACTTGGGGAAATTGCTTGACCTCTCTGATCTTCCATAGCCACATCTGTAAAATGGGACTACATGAAAATATCTATCTGATAGGGTTGTTGAGAGGATGAAGTTAATTGAGATGGTATCTGTAGAAAAACAAAACCCCATGAGTGATAGTTCTATTGTTGTGACAGGGACTAGAGATTAAGCTTGTCCTGGGGTGCTCTGGTCAGCCTGACCAAGACAAGCAGATGACAGACCTTTTGTCTTCTTTGTTTTAACATCAGTCCCACATCTGCCTTTCCCTACTAATTTAGTGAGGCAGTGAGCTCCCTGTCACTGGAGGGTCAAGCAATGATGCCATCCTGAAAGGGTAGCACCAGCTGACCTTTGAATCCTCTTGACTGTCAGACAAGAATCACCGAGGCAGGTCTTCTACCCTGTATCCAACCCACGATCCCAGGAAGGTGAACAGTGGTATAAAGAAGAGAATGTTGGGCTGGAGGGCAGAAGACCTGGGTTCAAGTCCCAAACTCCACCGTGTGACCCTGGGAAGCCACTGGACGTGTCTGGCCTCGCTGGCGTAACAGAGTTAATCCTAACCATGCCTGTTTCCCAGGGTTGGTATGTGGATGAGAGGTGGTAGTGGGTAGGACCCTGCTTTGGGAACCAGATAATAGCAGAGGGACAAACAGTATCCACATCCACAGAGTCCTCTACAGGGACGTCACTCCAGGCATATTGAGGGAAAAGCCCTCCACCTCTGAAGTTACGTCTTTCGCTAGCCTGGGGTGGGCAAGTACACGGCAGGCGCACTGCCATGGTCCATTCTATACCCACGGCACACATGACTAATGGGTCACAGCACTCCTCCCCACTGGAGCTGCTTCTCAGCTCTGAGTTCCAGTGACCAAGCCAACTGGCCGGACCAGACTGATCAGGCAAAACCTCCGATCCTGGGAGTCAGACCAAGGCCCACTGGCTCCCCTGCCTCCACCTGGTTCCGGGGTTTCCAGGAGGCTGTGGGTTCCAGGTGTCAACTGCCCCCGCAAGACTCCCTTGGACTAGCTGAGTCTGGGATGGGGATGGGTTTTCACAGCTGTGGACACCAGCCCTCTAACCCCACATGACCTGGTCCAGGCCACATAAAGATTGCTAAGAGAATGTTCTAAAATAGTAAGAACATCCAAAAAATGTCTTCAACATTGCTGAGGGCTGCTGAAATTGCAGTGAGACTA
Source organism: Physeter macrocephalus (assembly GCF_002837175.3). Taxonomy (NCBI): domain Eukaryota; kingdom Metazoa; phylum Chordata; class Mammalia; order Artiodactyla; family Physeteridae; genus Physeter; species Physeter macrocephalus. The sequence goes on along the minus strand of NC_041228.1, from coordinate 3,354,285 downwards.
GAAGCCCTCACCATATGCTGTTGTTTACAAGACAACACACAACACTGCCAGGTGCTTGTGCCCTCTGACCTGGGAATCCCATCACCACAGCAAACCCTTAAGTAATAACCCAGCAGAATCTAGACACACACACACACACACACACACACACACACACACATTCAATAAAGCACTACCTATAATTGGCAAAAAAAAAAAAAAGGAAAGATACATTAAAACACTATAAATAGAGAAGTGGTTAAATAGATGATCATACATTCATTTAGTGGATATGGAGCTGTGAAAATATATTTCCCTTAAGACTGCAGAAACACAAGGTAATGTTTGACATAAACTTAAAGAGAAAAAGACTCTGAAATGCCTAGACGCCACGGGGGCCTACCAATACCTATCTCCACTCCTTCCTCACCTTCAGAACCCATTTGGCTTGTAAAGCAACAGGCTTCATTTTCCCAGACTTCCTTGCAGATAGGGCTGGCCATAAGACAAAGTCCTGGCCGATGGCGTGTCAGTAGAAGTCCTTAGGTGGACCATACAGGCAAGCTGTTTAGAAAGGAACAGGCTCGGCTGATACATGCCTTTGTCTTTTGTTCTTTTTTCCTGCCAGGAAAGGATGCCGGAGGTGATGCTGGAGTGAGGGTAGCCATCTTGGAACCATGAGGCACCAGCCTGGGAACTAAAGCCAAGCTAAGACGGCTGAGCAGAAAGATAGAAGGAGCCTGAGTCTCTGAAGGCATCGTGGAGCCACCTGTCAGCCCATCTACCTGCCCCAGGCTCCTCCATTGCTGTCTGGTCCGGTCGCTGTTACTGGGGTTCTCTGCTACAGGCAGCTGAACGTACAGAGTCATCCCGATGAAAGGATACAAACAGTGAGCACAGCTGGGCAACGAGGAGAGTGGGAACATGAAAAGCTAAAGCCATTCCTGCATGTGACCGCGAGACCACGGGGGAGCGGTGGGGACTTCTCTCCCCTCTTTATAAGACGACCTCTGCCACGGCTCACTACTTCCCCTTTTCTGTGATGCAGAAGCTACTTTGTGAACCAACACACACTGGGTCTCCACTTCGCTGGCGCTCGAATCCCTCTGGCCTGAACACTCGTCCCAAATAGACGCTAGGCCGACTGTGCCAACTGCCGGGGCCCCTCAGCACTCGGGGCGCAGTCAGAGGTCTTTATCTCCCCGGGAATGGCGCTCACACCGGGAAACCCTTCATTACGACCAGACTCAAAGGGGACATTCCCCCGCAGCCTGCAGCAGCCCTGGGCGAGGCCCTTTCCTGGGGCGCAGACGAGACTCGTGGTTAGAGCCCAGCCAGGCCAGCCCTGCATCACGAGCAGCCATTTCCCACCAGAGCCCGAGAGAGAAAAGGCCCCGACGCTGCAGGTGCCGCCCGTGGGACACCGAGCTGCCTCCAGACGTACCTGGGGCCTCGCCGCTGGCCTGGAGCAGGAACCGCACCCGCCGTGCTCCCCGCAACACAGCAACGCTGCCTGGAGCTTCTGCTTGAGGTGGGGAAGCCAAGCGCCCTCCTAGCTTCCCCCCAACGCCTCCAAGCTCACCCCACCCGCCCGGAGCGAGCGAGCTCACCTGGGCTCCCACCCCCACCCACACGCGACTGTGCCTGAAAGCTCAACGCCAGAGTCACCTCCCTCCCGACCTGTGGCTGTGAGGCCTCCTCCGGGCAGGAGGAGGGGGCAGGTAGAGGGAGGGAACCCAGCTCCCAGGCGCTGGCTGCGCACACGCACACGCCACACCGCTCGGCCCCCTCTGGCCGTGATTCGGAAGGTGGCTCTTCCTCCCAGCCTGCAGAAGAGGCTCCGGGAAGGGAAGTCACCAGGCCAGGGGACATTCTGCACTTCAGGGGATATGTGGCAACGTCTAGAGACATTTTTATTTGTCACTACTGGGTGGGGGAGGGGGGTTGCCACTGGCAACTAGAGGATGGAGACCAGGGACGCTGCTCGGGGTCCTACGATGCACGGGACGGTCCCCACTGCAGAGAGGTACCCAGCCCCAGATGTCAATGGTGCAGGGGGAGAACCTGCCCCAGCCCGAGGTCACCCAGGGACCAGAGCCGGGGCCCTGCGTACAGCCCGCGCTCTTTGCAACCCTCGTGCCAGCGTCCTCTCTGCGGTCCGTGAGCAAATCACGGTCTCCCGCCCGCGGACGCACCTAACGGAATCCCCAAGAGTCAGCAGGGAGAGCCTCACCAAGCTGCCCTGCGCACGAAGACCACGGCCCGAAGGTGTGGGAGAGGGACAGCAAGGGGGACAGGCGTGCACACGGGGCGGGTCCAGGGAGTAGCCGTGCCCAGCCCGCACACCTCAGGGCTGCAGCTCCCAAAGTGGCGGCCCGCGCCAGGCTCTGCCCCTCACTCCCGGCAGGCCTCACCCGCCCCTGAAACCCACAGCACCCCAGATGTGTGCCACCCTGCACGCCTCCAACAAATGGCCAACAGGGACCAAAGACACCACTGCCGCGCGCTTCACATTTACTGACATTTTGGTCCCTGAGTATAACACCTTGTTCCTGACGGGCCATCGGGCAGTCAATCATCAAACACCTTCGGGGGCCCGGTACGTGCCAGGTGCTCGGGACACTGGGATAAAAGGCCTGACCCCAGCCCTCAAGCGCCTTTCGTGTGAGCAGACCTAGCGCAGTGCAGGCCCCTGCTGTCACCTACTGACCAGCGTCCAGAGGACAGACACGAGGACAGTCTCAGCAACTTGTGAGTGCACGGGGCCAGGCTGGGTGGAGGGGACAGCACGGGCAAGGTCCCAGGTGGGAACTGCCCGGCAGTGGTGTCCCAGGGGGCGCGGGGAGAGGTGGAGGGAGGTTTGGGGGTCCACAGGGCGGGAGGCGCAGGCAGCGCACAGCAGGGCGGAGGGCTGGGTGCCAGGACAACACGCTGAACGCCTCAGCCCCGGGCAAAGGCCTGGTGACGCTGCCTGCTGGGTGCCTCTCGCCTTCCTGTACCTCACGTCTGGCAGGGCTGGTGACAGCCCAAGGCTGTTTCACAGGTGGGTGTCTCTTCCCACCAGGTGCCTGACAGACTCACACGAGCCCGTCACCAGCGGTGGCCTTGGGGACCGAGATCACACATCTAAGACGTGGGCGTGAGAAGCTCCCCATTTGGCAAGACGGGTCCCTAACCTGCTGTCCTCCCTTAAAACCAACAGCTGAAGTCAAAAGGCCAGGCCTCTGCCCTGCACCTGCCCAGTGGCCCCGAGGCTCATCCAAGTGGGAAGATGGCCCCAAACCACTCAGTTCAAAGCCCCGCAGCTCTCAGGGCCGGGCGCGCACCTCGGCCTCCGGCAGGTGCCCTGAGCGGCCCCGGGGACTCAGGTGCCCCCTGTGGAGGCTGTGGCACCAACACACGCCCGGGGCACTCTGCGGGAGGCGCGGTGGGCCTGGCTCCGACCCGAGAAGTTGGGGGTGCAGGGGTGTCGGTGGCAGAGGAAGATGGTGGCGTGGGCTTCAGAAAGGTCACCGTGGCTGCAGGGTGGAAGGCGGCCTCCCGGAAAGCCATATTTTCCCAACAGGCCTGGGTTGAGAAAACCTACTGCCCGGGGTTGGACCCCACGGCCCCAGAGGCCCCCGAGGCCCCCAGCCTGGCATCCCACCACGGGAGCCTCCTTCCGCTGGATGCCAGGAACTTTTCCATCTCCAGGGCTGCTCTCTCAGTACAGTGGGCATGGGGCAGCCCCCCAACGAGGGTCAGGGCCACGGGACCCAGCAGGGGCGGGGGCTGGAGACAGGTAGGGGATGGGATGTCCCCCGGGTGGGGGTGGGAGAGCAGGCCTGGGAAGCTGCAAACGACGACTCTCCAATTTGCCAAGAGCCGGCGGAGCGCAAGGAGGCGCGAGGCACCTGGCAACCACTGTCAACACAGCAAAGCCCCGGGGCCGTGACAGGAGGCCTTTCACGGTTGTTCTGGCACGTTCTCTGATGCTCGAGAGCCACCGAGCTCTACGTCCCCATTTCACAGGTGAGAAAGCCCCAGGCTAAAGGGACGTGCCCAGGATCAGGCCTCCAGGACAGGCAGACGTGAGCAGTCCTGCCTACGGCTACAGGACCCCCGGTGATCTGCCTGCCACCCCCGGCCCCGAGTCCCTTGGACTCAGGCTCTGGAGGCAAGCGGCGCCATGACGCGCTCCTGCGGATGGAAGACCAAGGCCGGAGGTAGGGCCTGGCCCCGGCCCCCTCCGCTCTCCATACGCCCAGCCCAGCACGCCCCTTGCCACCCAGGGGCACCTGCACCCTCACGCCAGCCACAGCTCATCCGCCTCTGGTCTGGCCCCATCCTTCACCTCACTGCCACCCAGGGCTCCTCCCAGGGCTGGGGACACGACGAGGGTGAGGGCAGTTCAGGGCAAGCCCACCGCACGGGGCAGCCCCGCCTTTGAGCAGCTGTTTCC
>NC_041228.1:3347685-3349365 GCF_002837175.3 Physeter macrocephalus | reverse complement strand
ACCTGTAGATCAATTTAGTGGGAAGTTACATCTTTATGAAGGAGTCTTCCAACCATTTACTTAGATCTCCTTTAATGTCTTCCAATAAATTTTTATAACTTCCTCCATAATGGTCTTACACATTAAAGATTTATTCCTGGATTCTGCGTTTGTTTCCTACTGTTTCTGTAACAAGTTACTATAAACTTGGTGGCTTAAACAACACAAATTGATTATCTTACAGTTCTTGAAGTCAGAGTCCAAAATGAGTCTTGCTGAGCAAAAGTCAAGATGTGGGCAGGGCTTTGTTCTTGTGGAGGCTCTGGGGGAGAATCTGTTTCCTTGTCTTTTCCAGCTCCTAGAGGCTGAGGCACCTCTTGGCTCACGGCCCCTTCCTCCATCTTCAAAGCCAGCAACATCGGGCTAAATTCTTCTCATGCTGCCATCTCTCTGGTTCTCTTTTGTTTCTCTCTTTCCCTTTTAAGAAACCTTGTGAATATATTGGACCCACATGGATAATCCAGGATAATCTCCCTATTTTATTTTATTTTATTTATTTTTGTGTGTGTGTGTGGTATGCGGGCCTCCCTCTGCTGCGTCCTCTCCCGTTGCGGAGCACAGGCTCCGGACGCGCAGGCTCAGCGGCCACGGCTCACGGGCCCAGCCGCTCCGCGGCACGTGGGACCCTCCCGGACCGGGGCGCGAACCCGGTTCCCCTGCATCGGCAGGCGGACGCGCAACCACTGCGCCACCAGGGAAGCCCCTCCCTATTTTAAAGTCAGGTGATTAGCAACTCCAATTTTATCTGTACCCATAATTACTCTTTGCCATGAACCCATCATTTTCACAAGTTCTGGGAATTAGGATGTGGACATCTTTGGAATGTCATTATTCTGCCTACCACAGATGCTTTATATTTTTTGTAGTTCTATAAATGGTAATGTTTATGATTTTATTTTCTAGCTGGTGTTTTGGGTGGTACCAAAGTGCTTTGGATTTTCTATATTGATTTTGTATCCAACAACATTGCTTAAGCACTTTCTAATTCTGATAAACCTGAAGATTCTTTAGGATTTTTTAGTGTAATTGATGATATAATGTGCAAATAATGACAGTTTTGTTTCTTCCTTTCCAGCCCTTATGCCTTTTATTTGCTCTTGTATCTAAGTTTCCGTGCTGGCATGGACCAATCATACAATGTTGAATAAAAGTGGAGATAATGAGCATCCTTGTTTTGTTCCTGATCTTAAAGAGAGCGCTTCCATTTCAACATTAAGAATAATGTTTTCTGCACCACAATGCTCATTGCAGCTCTACTTACAATAGCCAGGACATGGAAGCAACCTAAGCGTCCATCAACAGATGAATGGATAAAGAAGATGTGGCCCATATATACAATGGAATATTAGCCATAAAAAGGAACGAAATTGAGTTATTTGTAGTGAGGTGGATGGACCTAGAGTCTGTCATACAGAGTGAAGTAAGGCATAGCACAGGGAGATCAGCTCGGTGCTTTGTGACCACCTAGAGGGGTGGGATAGGGAGGGTGGGAGGCAGGGAGACGCAAGAGGGAAGAGATATGGGAATATATGTATATTCCCATCAGTGCATAGCTGATTCACTTTGTTAGAAAACAGAAACTAACACACCATTGTAAAGCAATTATACTCCAACAAAGATGTTAAAAAAAAAATAAAAAAT
>NC_041228.1:3320478-3347605 GCF_002837175.3 Physeter macrocephalus | reverse complement strand
GGTCCGGGAAGATCCCACATGCCGTGGAGCGCTGGGCCCGTGAGCCATGGCCGCTGAGCCTGCGCGTCCGGAGCCTGTGCTCCGCAACGGGAGAGGCCACAACAGTGAGAGGCCTGCGTGCTGGAAAAAATAAATAAATAAATAAATAAAATAAAAATAAAAATAAAACAAGTACCCTAAAAAAAAAAGAATAATGTTTTCTGTATGTATACTTTTAATAGATATCCTTTTATTAGGTTAAAGAAACTCTTCTAGACCTAGATTACTAAGAGGTTTTTGCGGGGTTTTGGAGTTTTTTTGAAAGTCATAAGAGGATGTTGACTCTTATCAAAGACTTTTCCCACATCTATAAGAATGATATGATTTTTCTCCTTTAATTTGTTAGAGTGGTGGATTCATTACTATCTTTTCCAATGTAAAACCAAGCTTGTATTCTCTGAATAAATACAGCTTGATCATAGTATTCTTTTTTATTTTTTTTCCTGTGAAAAATAATTTTTTTTAACATCTTTATTGGAGTATAATTGCTTTACAATGTCTTGTTAGTTTCTGCTGTATAACGAAGTGAATCAGTTATATGCATACATATATCCCCATATCCCCTCCCTCTTGCATCTCCCTCCCACCCTCCCTATCCAACCCCTCTAGGTGGTCACAAAGCACTGAGCTGATCTCCCTGTGCTATGCGGCTGCTTCCCACTAGCTGTCTATTTTACATTTGGTAGTGTATATAGGTCGATGCTACTCTTTTACTTTGTCCCAGCTTCCCCTTTCCCCTCCCCCTGTCCTCAAGTCCATTCTCTATGTCTGCGTCTTTATTCCTGTCCTGTCCCTAGTTTCATCACAACCATTTTTTTTTTAAAGATCCCATATATATGTGTTAGCATACAGTATTTGTTTTGCTCTTTCTGACTTACTTCACTCTGTATGACAGACTCTAGGTCCATCCACCTCACTACAAATAACTCAATTTCATTTCTTTTTATGGCCGAGTAATATTCCATTGTATATATGGGCCACATCTTCTTTATCCATTCATCTCTTGATGGACGCTTAGGTTGCTTCCATGTCCTGGCTATTGTAAATAGCGCTGCATTGAACATCGTGGTACATGTCTCTTTTGGAATTACGGTTTTCTCAGGATATATGCCCAGTAGTGGGATTGCTGGGTCATATGGTAGTTCTATTTTTAGTTTTTTAAGGAACCTCCATACTGTTCTCCATAGCGGCTGTACCAATTTACATTCCCACCAACAGGGCAAGAGGGTTCCCTTTTCACCACACCCTCTCCAGCATCTATTGTTTGTAGATTTTTTGATGATGGCCATTCTGACAGGTGTGAGGTGATACCTCGTGGTTTTTGGGTTGTTTTTTTTTTTTGACATCTTTATTGGAGTATAATTGCTTTACAGTTTTGTGTTAGTTTCTGCTGTATAACAAAGTGAATCGGCTATATGCATACCTATATCCCCATATCCCCTCCCTCTTGCGTCTCCCTCTCACCTTCCTTATCCCACCCCTCTAGGTGGTCGCAAAGCACCAAGCTGATCTCCCTGATGAATGGATAAAGAAGATGTGGCACATATATACAATGGAATATTACTCAGCCTCATTGTGGTTTTGATTTGCATTTCTCTAACGATTAGTGATGCTGATCATCCTTTCAAAACGAAGCAAGTGACAAAGGATTAATCTCCAAAATATACAAGCAGCTCATGCAGCTCAATACCAAAAAAACAAACAACCCAATCCAAAAATGGGCGGAAGACCTAAATAGACATTTCTCCAAAGGAGATATACAGATTGCCAACAAACACTTGATGATGGTATTCTTTTACACATATCACTGAATCTGTTTGCTAACATTTAGATTCAAATTTTTTGCATCTACGTTGATGCAAAATTTTAGGATTTAGCCTAAAATTTTCTTTTCGTATGCTGTGTTTGTTAGATTTTGATATCAAGGTTATACCAGCCTCATAAAATTTACCTGAGTGTTTCACCTCTTTTCCCGTGTTCAGAAATATTTTGTGTAGCATTAGAAATTTTTGTTCCTTGAATTAGAATTCACTGGTAAAAAACCATCTGGGCCTGGAGTTTTCTTTTTGAAAAGATTTTTAAGATTTTTAACTACAGATTTGATTTCTTTAATGGTTTTAGGATTATTCATCCTATTTATTACCAGAAATTTTAATTGTTATTATATTTATTAGAGAATTTATATTTCATTTACATTTTCAAGTTTATTGTTATGAATTTCTTCATAATTTCCTCTTATAATAGTCTCCTATTATTGTCTGCAGTATCCGACGTCCCCTCTTTACTTGTAGTGTGGCTATTTGTGCCTTTTCTTTTTTCTTTATTAATCTGCTCAAAGGTTTCTCAATTTTATTAGCCTTTTCAAGAAACAACCTTTGGCTTTTTGTTATTGTGTGTCTCTTATTTTATTAATTTATGATCTTATCTTTATTATATTCTTCTATTTTCTTTGATTTCTTACGCCATCTTTTTTAGCTCCTGGAGATGGTGCTTTGTTCATTAACTTTCACACTTTCTTCTTTTGAATATAAGCATTTAAGTTTATAAAGCCTTCTAAATACTGATTTATGTGTATCACACAAGTTCTGATTTACTTTTATTAATTGTTCAATTTCAGTATTTCCTACTTTCCATGGTTACTTCCTCTCTCCACTCTGAGTTATCTAGAAGCGTTTACTAGATTCCAAATACATGAGAATTTTATAATCATCTTTTTCTGACTTCTAAGTTAAGTATATTGGGTTCAGGTAATGTATCTGTAGGATAACAGTCCTTCAACTACTTACTGGGCCATAAGGCAAATCTTTAACATATGCCCTTGACAAAAATGTCTTTCTAAGCTGCTGAGTATTCTATATAAATCCATTAAAGCAAATTTAATGATGGAACTTAACAAATCTTGTAAGTCTTTAACAATTTTTGTCTTCTCGATCTTTTAGTTACTGTGAGAGGTTTATTTCTCCTTTTAGTTCTACCAAGTTTTTTATGTATTGGAGGCAGTATTATTGGTTGCATACAGATTTGGAGTTATTATAGGCTTCCTGATGTTATTACTTTTATCATGATGTTATTGTTTTTATTTCTTAATTTATTTTTTGCTTTAGACTTACTTTTTAATTAGGATTTTTCTGGTACATTTTTTCCAACATTTCATTTCAACCTACTATATCCTTAGGTTGTAGTGTCTCTTGTAAATATCATAAACATGATTTTGTGGGTTTTGTCTAGTCTTCTGTCTGGGATATTTAATTTACTCTAAGTATGGATATGCTTTATTTCTACAACTTATTTTATAACCACTTCTAGGTGTTACTTAATTGCTCTGTGCCTCATTTTTTTCACCTGCAATATGGGGATAATACCACTCTGGTTGTCATTTTCTTCTATTGGTTCTGTCATTACCATTTATTTCTTTGGTCATTTTCTTTCTTTCCTACTTTTTCATTGAATAATTAATTTTCCTTATTCCATTTTTTTGGAGCATCTAGTTTAGAAGTTGTTCCTGTTATTTCTCATTTTCTTAGTGCTTATCCCAGAAATGGAAACTTCCATAAACAAAGCACCAAAGCTTAAGTTTAAATTACTCAATATCTTTACCCTCCCCCTGAAACGTTAAAATTGAAATTAAAGCATTTTAGAATACTTTAATTCCAATCATCCCCTTACCAACACTTACGTGTTATTTTGCTATATGTCAATTCTGTTTTAAGTTAATAATTGTTACTATACAGTAAATGTTTGTTTAGATTTATCCACATGTGTACCACTCAATCTGTTGTTCCTTCTTCCTTGCATCTCTGGCTTTCTATCTGGCATCAATTTCTTTCTGCCTGAGATTCATTCTTCAGAACGCCCTTCCATGAGGTTTTGGTGGTGGAACCCCTGTTTTTGTTTATATGAAAATATAATCATTTCATCTATTGAAAAATATTTGCATCACTCAGCACATTCTCTGATACTATACCACTGACTTCTGGACTTTGTTTTTGCTGATGGAAAGTCAGCTGTCAATCAAATTGCCACTTCTTTGAAGGTAATCTGTCTTTTCTCTCCAGCTCCTTTTAAATCATCCCTTTGTATCTGGTCCTTGAAATTGTATTATGACGTGTCTACTGTGTCTTTTAAATGTTATGCTACTTGGAATTTATCAGGCTTGTTAAAATATGTGGACTTTTGTCTTTATCAGTTCTGAGAAGTTCTCAGTCATTATCCCTTCAAACACTGCCTTTTCTCTATTCTCTTTATCCACTTCTCCAGGAACTTGATTAGATGTATGAGAGAGTATCTCACTCTGTCCTCTGTGTATAAGTCTCTTTCATATTTTTTGGTCTTTCTGGGCTGCATTTTTTTCCTTAACATCTTCAGCTCTATCTTTCATTCACTAGTTCTCCCCCAAGCTGGGTTTAATCTGCTCTTCAACCTATTTGTTAAGTATTTAATTTCAGCTCTATTTTCCAATTATAGGAGTTCCATTTGATTATTTTATGATGTTCTAGGTCTTTACCCATTTTAATCTTCTTCATTTCTCAAAACATATAAAGCATACTTACTCTGTAGTCTATGTCTGATAAAGCCAATGCCCGATTCCTTTTCGAGCCCAAGTTTGCTGCTTTTGTTTCTTCTGGCTCTCACGCATGATCCATTGTTTCCCTGTGTATTTAATGACTTTCTTTCTTTTGAAACTCTGAATTATTCATTTTTCCTTGTAGAAACCCTTGGAGCTTGGGACAAGAGTAGATTCCTCCAGAAAGGATGCATTTACTTCTGTAAGATGTCTGGTATGTGGTGGTAGGGGTGTGTATATTTAGGGTCATTTTCAAATTAATGAATGACTTGAAGCTTGGGGGCGGCTTTCAGGGAGTGCACCTTGGGACTGCAGATTCAAGGGAGGGCCGATGTGGGTTGGAATCAGAGGGGTTGAGACAGAGTAGTTTTATTTCCACTCTCTAGGTATGGTAGGCCTCCCAAGTTACTGGGGAGTGGCCTTCTGTTAGACTTCCCACCTGATGGGCCCTAGGATTCGTCTTCCTCCTTCCTGTTTTGTGAGACTGCAAAAAACTGATGCTCCTGCTTTGGCAAAAACCCTCAGGATGAAACTTGGCATCAGCTCACCGCTTGCCTTTTTGGATTCTGCATACACACAGGTACCGGACCGAGTACTTCTTACTCCCCTGCCAGCTTTGTGGATGCACTCACAAATGTGTTTTTATATAATTACCATCATTTTTAGTTGTTTTCAATAGGAGCTTAGTCGGGGCCCCCACTCCATCATGGTGACACCCTCTTTTGATCTTTACTTATTATTTGTCTTAATCCCTTAAGACATTGCTCAGAGGCCCCAGGAGCCAGGTGATCACATGCACCTCACTCTCTTCTCTGCTTACTGGGACCAGGCTGGCTCTTAAGACATCTAACGACAGTGGCTTCTGGGCTCACAGGCCTCATCCGACACCTGCATCTTTTGAAACCATCCACAGTTCCAGCTTTTGCTTGACTACGAAGAGTCACAGAGCTCACTCCTTCGTCAGACAATCCCTTTCCCATTTGAGCATATTTGTGTTAGAAATACCTGCCTTATATTATTTCATGTTACCTAACAAATTAACCTGTGCAGGGGTCTAAGGGGAAACAGCAATATCCCTTGTTAAGCTTCCCAGGGGAATGGTGGAATCCCAGCACACGCCGGGGATGTGGACGGGAGCACACGGGCGACGGGAGGGGTACGAGGAGGGAACCAGTATTCACAAGGAGTTGCCCTCGTGTGTAGGAATGTTGAGGAGATCAAACCAAACTCTTAGCGTAAAAGCGCCCATGAAATAAGTATTTTTATCTCCACTTATTCGGATGAAAAGAAATCGAGTCTTAAGTGACGTGTCTGAGGTCGCAGAGTTGACAAGTGGCTCAGTTGGAGTTCAGTTCCTCAGACCCCCTCCCAGGGATCCGGGCTCTGCTTGGTGAATTTCGGATGACAAGAGTGTGATGGCTGGGTGATTACGGGGTCATTGCAGGCCTGTCCTGGCCAAAGGGAACAATGTCAGGAGGCAAAACCAAGCCAGCTCAGCTAGCGCAATGAAAAGGACACAGTCTATTCCAGGCTTAGCCTCCTCCGGCCTTGGGAGGGAGGAGGGTTCCAGACGCGGCAGCGGTAGGACTGTTGTGCCCGGGAGCCGACAGCACGGGACCTGAAGAACCAGGACGCTGAGCTGTCACCCAGACACCTGCGCCTGGGTTCTCTGCCTCGGCCGCACCCCTCCACGCCGGAACGATCCAGCCACGCCAACGCCAACGGTAACACCCCTGCTCTACATGGTTCCCGGGCACCCGCTGACGCTACGAGAAAGCTCCAAACGCGCACGGTCCACACAGGGCTGTCCCTGGGCCGGATGCGGTTCGTCTCCTCCACCGTGGGGGACATTCGGGACACAGGCCTCACGCGGGTCACCTTTCAGGGTGCCTGGGTTAGTTCCCCCACCCCCTCCCCCAAGAAGCCCTCTGAGACTTCTCTCTCAGTGCATTCAGTAACTTCTCTGGCAACTGTTGTATTTGTTCTGGAAACTAAAAAACACATGGGGTTCCCATGACCCCCTCCTCAGGTTTGATAATTTGCTAGAACGGCTCACAGAACTCAGGAAAACACTCTACTTACGGCTTATGTTGACCAATTGATTATAAATGCCGTTATAAAGGATACAGATGAATGGCCAGATGAAGAGGTGTCCAGGGTGAGGTCCGGGAGGGTCCTGCGTGCAGGACCTTCTGTCCCTGTGGAGCTGGGGTGCGCGACCTCCGGCTCGTGGGCGTGTTCACCAACCAGGAAGCTCTCCACACCCCACAGCTGAGGGAATTTTACGGGGCTTCATCTCGTAGGCAGGATCAATCAACTCCATTTCCAGTCCCTCTCCCCGCCCCGGAGAACGAGGGTGGGCGAGAGAGGCCCAAGCTTCTAGTCATGCTGGGCCTTTCTGGTGACCAGTCCCCACCCGGAAGCCATCTAGGAGCCCACCCAGAGCCGCCTTTTTTCGAACAAAAGATGCTCCTGCCACCCAGGAAATTCCAAGGGGTGAAACAGCTCTGTCAGGAACTGAGGGCAGAGACCAAATACCTACTGTGTTACACGCAGCCAGTCCCAGAAAATGGCTGTGGACGAGCCCTCGCTCCCAGCCCCCAAGATTCCTTGGAATGTCCAGCATCCCTGGGGCTCCCAAGGCTGGCATCTGACCCGTTCAGGTCCCAGAACAGCTGGCATGGCAGGAATGAACCCCTGAGGGTTGGGGGACACACGGGCCAGCTCTCGCCGCTGGGAGGAGGAGTCTGAGGCTGTGTTCTCACTCCCCGCAAGTTCCCCGAGGATTTCAGCCCAGGGGCCCGAGAATGCCCCCGCGCGGGCTCGTCCCCGCCCCTGACCCCTCACTCCCCCGCGGGGGACCCCCCATCTCCCAGATGAACTTGTGCTCAGATTCAGGGTTTGCTATGGCGCACTCAAACGAAGACCCTCCCTGGGCCAGACTCTGCGAGGAGCCAGGTGTGCGTGCCCCGGGCAGAAGGGAGGGCCGGCTAAGGGCAGGGCTCTGGGAGAAGCGAGGTCCGCGAGGGTGGAGGCCGATGGGGTGGGGGGAACGGGCCACCCCGGGCCACGTGGCAGCTTGTGCAGTTTGAATAAGCACCCCCTGCCCAACCCAGGCGGCACAGCCCCACGAGGGGCAAGACAGGGTTCTGGCCCTCACTCGACCTCCCTGTGGGCGACAAGCAGCCTGCAAAGCCACGGGCGGCAGCCTGGCCCATGAGGCCTGGACTTGGGCCCTGAGAGCCCGCGAGGGACCATAAGCATCGTCAGAGAGGTGGAGTGAGGGAGAAGGCGGCTCCTCCCAGGTGTCTCCTGGGGTGACCCTGCCAGGGGAGCCGGATTCTGCTCAGCCGCCTCTGGCTCTGTGCTCCAGGCACCTGGAGACCCAGTCCCGTGGGACCCGTGATGGGGCAATGCCCCAGGGCCCAGAGGGTTTGAGGACTGCACAGCAGGGCGAAGTCCCGGCACTGGGAGGCGTGCCAGGAACACGTGCAGCCCGTGTGAGGCGGGCCTGGTAAGTTCTTCGCTGCCCTGAGCCCAGAGCTTTTGCTGAGATGTTTTCTGATCGGGCTGCGCCGGCACGCGTGGAAGGGCACCCATCTCCGAAGCCGTGGGGTCCCCACGGGCCATGCGTCCCAGGCCCACGGCAGCTCACTGCCCATCCTCCTCCGTCCCTGGGTGTGGGCTGGCCACGCGCCTGCTGCCCGGGGGGCCTCGTTTAAACGGGGTGACCCGGGAGCCTTGGACAGGTCCGGCTTCACCGCACCCTGCTCTGTGCCTTGGGAACCCCGCCCCCTCTGTGGCCCCAGAACTCTGCTCAGCAGGTGGAGTTTACTAGACAGGGCCTGAGAACGCCTGGGCAGAGGTGGCCTGAACCTCCAGGGCTGGCAGTGAGGCTGCGGGGGGCAGCGGGCTGGGCAACCGGAGGGGAGCCAGGAGGGGCAGGGGCGAGGCAGCCCTTGCGGTGGGTGGGTAGGGGGGTCCGAGGGCGGCTGCGGAACGCCCACCTCCAAGCTGCACCTCGACTTCTGGACGCCTGTGTCTCCCCCAAACAGCTTCCCGAGTGTGTGTGGACCTCAGGAGAGAAAGTGAGAGGCCGAGATGGCCAGAGCCATCGCGGGGGCTGAGGGCCGTGGTGTGGGACTCGAGACGGTGCTCCGAGAGGGGTGGCATGGAGGCCCAGAGAGCACAGGCGGGGGAGGGGCCTGTGGGGGCCACAGGGACAGACACAGGCCCAACCCTGCTGGCCGCCAGCCGTGCGTGCTGTGTGGGGTCGTGCGAGTCCCCACCTGCGCTGGGGGCTGACGAGCTGGGGGGCGGCCCCCTGACCACACTGGACAAGCAGAGGCAGGGGTGCAGCTGGACCAGCGGAGAAGCGAGGCAGGCCCTTTATTGGAGAATCTGTCACCGACACGCAGACACACACAGGCCGTGGCCCCCCACAGCCCAGCCTGGAACCAGCCCAGGGGCCAGAACAGCTGGCACAGGTGACCGTCTACCCAGCGGGGGCAGGTGGCTCCTCTCGGGGTCAACCACGGTGCCATCTCTCCTGGCTGGGCTGCCTCGGGGCCCCTGGGAGAAGAGCCAGCCCTCGGGGGATTCCAAGGGCCGAGGGGGCCGAGGGAGGCTGCCCAGACCCACCCCGGCTGTGCCCCTCCCTCACGCTCACCTTTTCTTCCTGCTGGCTGCGCTGTGAACCCCAGGTCACAGGAGCAGGTGCAGGGACCCAGGGCCATGCTTTGGGGTTTGGTTAGCATTCACCCTAGCAGCGGCCTCTTGCAGGGGAGCCCTGATGGCCAGCGTGGGACGGGGCACGGCTGCCAAGTCTGGGGGCCCCTGCAAAGCCCAGAGAGGACGCCGCAGGTAAGAGGGGAGGTGAGGGGTGGGAGGGGTGGACAGGAGTCGCAGCAAAGACCTGTCCCCTGCCCGGGGGGCGCTCTGGTCATCTCTCCCCACGGGAACAGCGGCTCAGGCCTGGGCCCCCAGGGCGCGCACGTGCACGCTGGGCAGGCGGAACCAGGAGGGCGGCAGCCCCTTGCTGGAGCTGTCCTCGTGGAAGCGGATGCGGAGGAAGAAGTCGCCCGTGCAGAGGAACAGAAGGGCCCCAAGGCAGGCTGACTGGCCCGACGGCCGCACCTGAGGGGAGGAGGAGCGGCATCAGCCGGGGGCAGCGCGGACCCCCAGAGCCTCCAGGAGACCCCTGAACCTACCTAGATACGGAGGCGTGGGCGTGGGTGGGCGTGGGCGTGGGCGGGCGGGCCCCCCCAGGACTTGCTCCCGTGGCCCTCCAGGGCTTCCCTGCTGTGCTGCACCGGGCGAGTCACTGCACCTCTCTGGGCCTCAGCTCCTATCCTAGGATGGCGCTAATCACACTTCCCTCCCTGGGCCGTCTGGGGGTCAGGGAGCGTGGGGAGCGTCTGGAGCAAAGGCGCCATCTCAATAGGTAAGTGGAGCGCGAAGACTGTGCCTTGTGACCCCATCAGTCCCTGCGGGCCTGCGTGCAGTGACTGCCAGCAGGGAGGGGCCGGCCACGTGGGGCAGGGCACCGGTGCCAGTGGCACAGAGGTCTGACGCTGTCTTGCCGCTCCCCCAGCACACCCGTCTCAGCTCCTTAACTACCGTCGGGGGCCCGTATCCCCAGCCTGGTTCTGTCCCCAGGACTCAGGTACAGAGACGTGAACTCGTCTGAGGTCTCAGGGCGAGTCAGGGGGACGAGGGTCAATGCCGAGAGGCCGCCACGTCTACCAACCCCTAGGTCTGCCACTGGGGGAGGGGTGGGGCAGGGGACAGTGACCGGGGGCCACACGCACCTTGTCCAGGTAGAAGGTGCCGGAGCCCACGAAGGAGACGGCATGGCGCAGGTCGTAGGTGTGCACGCCGTTCTGGTGGTCCTGGAAGGGCACCACGCCGAGGGCGAAGGGCCCCACGCTGCGCGGGCTCCGGTTGGTCAGCCTCACCTCCAGGCGCACGGGGTCGCCCACCCGGCAGGCCGCCGCCTCGCGGTCACAGGGCTGTCCGTCCACCAGCACGTCTGCGAGGGACACGGGGCACGAGGCTGTAGGGCACCACCCAGCCGGCCCCCCTCCTTCCATTCATTCATTCATTCATTCATTCCCCGCTCCTTCACCCACCAAGGCTGCCTCCTAGAAAACAGAGGAAGGGCCCCAGTTCCTGCTCTCCCGACACGCAGGCCAGCGGAGACAGGCGTCGGGGCCGGAGCTGTACCCCAGGGGGGTCTGTGCCACGCTGGAGAGGCCGAGAGGGCCCCAGGGTCACCTGGGGGTCCTGAAGGGCCTCCTAGCTGCGCCCGCCTGGAAGGGCTGAGCTCTGGCCCGGACCCCAGGGGCTCCTGCAGGTGGAGGCCAGCCAGGGGAGGGACTAAGAACTGGCGGGGACTGTGCCCAGGCCGGGCCGAGGAGCCGTGGCTGGGCCTCTATTGAGTCACCTGCAGACCGACCCGCCCAGATTGCCGCAGTGAGGGGCGGGGGTGGCCCTGGGGCACCCGGGAGGCTGGACGCTAGCTGGGGGAAGGTCTGGGAGTCACGGAGCAGGGCGTGTGCCCTTCAGGCAGGGAACAGGGAATAAGCGGCAGCCAGGGGGCGGGGCGAAGGGGCAGGTAGACGGGAGAGGCTGTGCTGTGACCCCCACTCTCCTCAGACCGCCAGACATGCCAGCAGGACGGCGGGGCGGGTAGGCGGGGGGATCCGCCTTCGAGCATGGGTGCAAGGCACAGGCTGCGATTTGAGAGTGACAAGTGTCCTTACAAGAGGCAGAAGAGGAGAACACTGACTCAGAGGGGAGCCCAGGTGAAGACAAAGGCAGAGGCTGCAGTGATGCAGCCGCAGCTCCAGGAGCTGGGAGAGGCAGGGGGGATCCTCCCCCAGAATGCTGCCCGCACCTTGAATTCAGACTTCCAGCCTCCAGAACAGTGAGAGAGTCAGTCAAGCCCTGTTGTCTCGAGGCCCCCAGTCTGTGGTCATTTGCTATGGCAGTGCTGGATGCCGATAACGGTCAGTAAGGGTCCTTCCTGACACCAGAAGGTCACCGGCTTGTTGATCCGGCCGTGGAGGCCAGGGAAGGGGGTCCTAGACCTGCCGTGGGACTTCACACCACACGGTACTGGCCGTGGGGCTCCCAAGCACCGATCCTAAGCACTGGCCTCGTCACGTCTGCAGGCCCAGGAGTAATGATGTGACAGTGTCACCCGTGTACTTCCTCACGCCTGCCCACCTTGCTGTTTAAGGACTCGTCACGTGTGTCTCAACCTTGACCCCGCCATTACCAGCATCCCGCGGTGGAGGCTAGTCGGGGACAGCCCCTAAGTCACTGCCACTGCTCTAGACACCAGGCGACTGCACGGAAGACCCTCCTGCCCAACAGCTATGGGGCCTCGGTGCCCATGGGAGGAGGCCAGCGCCTCACTGGGGTTCCTGGAAGGCACGGGTCTGGAGAGTGGCCAGCCCTGGACGGGCCATGCAGACCCTCCCTCCAAGGCAGGTGGATATCCCCAAGGGGTGCTGGAATCTCTTCAGCTGACCTTTCCGTAGCACATCTAGGGCTCGGAGTGAGTGAGAGAGAGAGAGAGAGAGAGAGAGAGAGAAAGTGTGTGTGTGTGTGTGTGTGTGTGTGTGTGTGTGTGTGTGTGTGTGTAGAGATGGCCAGCCCTGGACGGGCCATGCAGACCCTCCCTCCAAGGCAGGTGGATATCCCCAAGGGGTGCTGGAATCTCTTCAGCTGACCTTTCCGTAGCACATCTAGGGCTCGGAGTGAGTGAGAGAGAGAGAGAGAGAGAGAGAGAGAGAAAGTGTGTGTGTGTGTGTGTGTGTGTGTGTGTGTGTGTGTGTGAGTGTGTAGAGAGGATACATCAGGAACAAGAGACAGTGGCTTCTGTCCTGGGCCTGTTTCAAACCTGAGAAGTGGGCATAGTGACATTCCCCGGGGCCCCTCTCCCTCAGGCCGTGCCCCCGTAATGCGTACTGAACGGTGAACCCAGCCAGGCAAGTCTGAGCCTCATGTGGAGAGAGCAGGTGTAGGAGAGCCTCGGTTGATGGTTCCATTGAGGGGAAGACAGGATTATCTGCAAATCAGCGAAGGGTGGCCGGCTCGCTGCATCTCTGCCCGCTGTGTTCTCCCTTGTAGAGAACCGCGGGGGCCACAGGCACTGGCCTATGGCTCATCTGCAGAGCAGCCCCCAGCTCACCTGGTGGTGCCCATTTAACCCTTCCCTGATGGCCAGCTCTACTTGGCCCCTGGGGCAATGAAGAGGGGAAATGAGGCTGCGGAGCCAGCTCCTAGGGGGACTCTTTCCTTGGCATTCTCTAAAGGAGGGGGAGGGGCATGGTCCCGAGGTCAGGCCAGGGTGGCAGGGATGGGGGACGGAGCTGGCCCCTGGCTGAGCAGCAGGCCGGGCTGCGATCTTGGCTTTGCCCCAACCCTTCATCCTGGAGGAGGCCCCTTGCCGGACCGAGCCTCCTTCACCTCATCTGCAAAACCGGGGTGATGATCCAGAGGCAGACAGAGGACCCAGCCAGGCCTGCCCTGCCCTAGTCTGGGGAGAGCTGCTTGCTTCCTCGTCTGCCTCCCCAGGGAGGAGGGCGACCCTCAAGAGGGCCAGGACCCACCCGTCTTGCTCCCTGATGTGTCCCCAGTCATAGGTGACCAGCTGTCACGGTTCATTCATCCTGGCTTTAGTACTGAAACTTCTGCGTCCCGGGAACCCCTCAGTGCCAGGCACGCTGGGACAGTTGGTCATGCCACACCCATGCCTGGCACCCACAATAACTGCCTGCCAAACTCACGACTTTCTGGGCTCAGCAAGCAGCTGTCTCCTTCCACCCTGCAGCTCCAGCACCTCCAACCTGGGTCCGAGAGCACCAAACCTTCCCACATCACTCACTGGGAGGAAACAGCAGAGGTCCGTTTTCTCTGAGAATATGACATGCTTCCTGAATTGAAAAGGATGCCAGGGCTGGCCTCTCCTGGGACCCACGGGGTACCGTGCAAGAAATCTAGTGAAAATGCATCTGAGATAACAGTGCTGACGGAGACCGTGACGGCTGTGCTCAGGTCGGGGGTTGTAACTCCACCGGCACTGATGTCCCAGCACAGCCCGTGCTGTAGTGAATTCGCTCCTCTGACTCTGGACCGGGGCAGCTGCGCCCCGTGCTGGGGAGAGGGGACCCTTCTCGCGCGGAAGCCCCGCTGAGCGAGGCTGGAACAGCTGAGACCACAAGGAGAAGCCCCAGCCACCCACCAGAGAGTCACAGAACTCAGCAGGAAGGAGCAGGGAAGAAATCATTAACAATTTCTCAAAGGCAAGCTGTGTTGGAGCCGTTTCTAAATTGCCCAGAGGAATGAGAACCACATGTCAAATCACGGCTCTGCCGGGAGTTCAGCCGCCCTGTGGCGCGTGCAGGGCTCAGCTCGATTTCCCGTCCACCGTCCCCGGGGGCCACCTGGCCCAGCCCCTCTCCGCCCTCAGGTGGGGAAGGTGGGCGCCGCGTCCACTCAGTCGCCAGACCGGGGCCCCTGCCAGGGACGGCGGGTTGGCACTCCCTCTGTGTCCGCAGCAGACGGGCCAGCTGCAGGGAGCGGGTGGGCACAGCAGTCCGAGTGTGTCCCGTGCAGCTGGCGCCTCCCCGCCCCGAGGACTCCTCACAACCACCTGGGAGCCTTCCCGCGGCATCCAGGCTGGGCTCGGTGAGACCCCCGTGGGAGCCCCAGGTCTGACGTCCGGGCGTGCGGGGTCGCGTCGCTCCCCTTGGCCTCCAGGGTCGGCCCGTCAGGCCGCTGCCACCGCCCACTTGCTGCGGTGGTGACCCCCCGCCCATCTCCAGGCTGGCGTAGAGCGAGTCCTGCCGCCGCGCAGTTCTGAGTACCTTCTCCGTGACTCCTCCCCGCTTGCCCTCTCTGAGCCTCGGTGTCCTCACCTTTGGAAGGGCTGATGGGAAAGCCCACCGCGAAGAGGTTTTGTGACAACTGGAAAGGCGCACGCAGAGGGGGCGGGGCACACAGCGGCCGCAGCGGGGCGGCTGGGTCGTTATCGCCATCGCGCTCACATCCACCCTGGGCAGTGGAGAACGCGCAGCGCGGGCCCGGCCCCTGACCGCCTCCAATCCCCAGCCGGGGAGGACACTTTGCATTTATATAGCTTCTCCAAGGGCCGTTCCTCACCCGCAGGCTGGCCGTGCATGCTGATGGGGAAGGATGACCAGCAGGGCGCCGGTGCGCTGGCCAGAGGGGACCGAGGCCGCAGGACGAGTCCCTTCAGCCTCTCCTGGCCGCTCTGTCCGGGAGGGATGCGGACCCACAGCCAACCTGCAGGTGGGCCACATCGCGACCTGGAATGCCCCAGCCTCAGGGGAGAGGCACCCTCCCACCCCCCCGGGGAGGCAGGGAGTGGGGTCCCAGCCTGGAAGCCCATCTCCTGACCCCCAGGCTGCCGGGGAGCTGCGCACGGGCGACCTCGACCCGGGGGCTCCTCGGGAGCGGTGGGCCGGAGAGACAGAACTCTGGCTCTGGGAGGTCTAGCCTTGTCCCCGAGAAGCTCCCAGAACCCTGAGCCTGTGCCACCAGAGGGGGTGGCGTGGTAGACAGAATGACACCCCCAAAGATGTCCACGTCCCAATCCCTGGATCCCGTGCAGTGTGTTCCCGCACGCGGTAAAGGGACGCTGCAGGTGACGTTAAGAAGGCAAGCGTCTTGGAGTATGTGGGTGGGCCCCATGTCGTCACAAAGGTCCTTAGAAGGGCAAGAGGGGGCAGGAGAGAGCCCGGAGGGCTGCGTGTCCACGGGGGTGGAGGGAGGCTGGGAGCAGCTGCGCGGCTGGCTTTGAAGTCAGGACGGGGCCGAGGGGTGCGGGCGTCCCTGGAGCCCAGAAGGCGGGAACCGGGGTCTCCCCAGCCCCCAGCCTGCCGCCACCCCTTGGGCTGGCCTACAGGACCGTGGGGTAGTAGCTCGTGCTGTTCTCAGACACTAGGTCGGCGCTCACTTGTTAGAGTGGCTGCCGCTCAGCGACCAGAGCTGCCGCCGCCTCCCAGGCCCGAGGGGAGGGCAGGCAGAGCCCGGCCTGGAGCCGGACTGCGTGTGCGTGCGTGTGTGTGTGTGTGTGCGCGCGCGCGCGCGGTCTGAACGCTGCCTGTGTCCCTCGTCTGGAAACGCAGCGAGTGTCACATTCTCTGTGAAAAGTGCCAAAGGGCAGTGCTCAAAGGTTCGGTTCGTTTCTGCCCGATCTGCCCCCAGGCCCCCAGTTTCTGAAACCCGAGGCCCGAGGCCAAGGCCACAGCACTCGTTATCTTAACGAGTGTCTGTGGAACACCCTGGATGTGGCCCTGCCCTCAAGCAGCTCCAGGTGGGAGGGACTCCTGGACAGGAAAGGTGGCCACCCCGCAGGACGGAGCAGGAGGGGCTCAGGACCCAGTGAGGGCCGCAGCCGGGCGTCGGCTCCTCTGGGCAGCCGTGACCTCCTCGCCCAGGTGTCCAGCGGGGTCTCACCCTTAACTTGGCCCAAACGAAACCCTCCCACTTTCTCCCTGAAACCCCACCTCCCCGGGGTCTTCCGTACAGAAGTGGCCCTACCCGGCAGGCCCACCTGGCGCCCGGAGGTCACACCGAGGTGTTCTCTGGGCACCCACACCCAGCCCGCCGGCCCGCCCGGCGGCCATCCCCATCTCCGCCCGTACCCACCCTACCTTAGCCCAGGCCAGCTTCCCGCACGGCAGCCAACGGTTCACAGCGGCGTGAACCGCGGGTTCCACCTTGCAACGTCCTCGCTCGCCCCTTGCCCGGTCCCAGAATAAAAGGGAGTTTTGATCACATTACGGCCACTGACCATGGTCTCCAGGGCCCTGCACGGCCCTGAGCCAGGTTCCCCCATCCCCGCGCTCCTACCACGTTGCCTCCCTCCTCCCTGTTCCTCCGGCAGGCCCAGCGCATCCCTGCCCCAGGGCCCTTGCACCTGCTCTTCGCACCACCTTGGCCCTCTCCTCAGGGAGGCTGTCTCTGACCGCACAGTAAAGAGCCTTCCTGCCCTGTCACTCTTCCACTCTTTTCATTTTCTCGTGACCCTCAACATCTTATCTGAAGTTCTTCTCTACCCGTTTGTTTGTTAACCACTGTGTATCCCTTCCTCCTCGCCCCAACACCCAGGCCAGGCAGGCACTCCTCTAGTTCATATTTGTTGAGTGAATGAGTGGATGAATGAAAGAGTAGGTGAGTGGGCTTTGGGGCAAGGGTACCTGGGATCAAATCCCGGCCGTGCCCTGCCCCCTTTGGGCCCCCTGGGACTCGAGGGGACTGGGCCACGTCCCCGAAGCGCCCCTGCAGAGAGGACGTTAGGACCAAGCTGCCACTGCCCGGCTGTGGTCCTGACTCGCAGACCCGGCTTTCGTGGAGGAAATCATTTATGCGGGAGAATCTCATATCGTAAGAAATCTCCGGGGAGCGGATTAGTCTCTTCCCTCAAAGCGTTAAATTGGGCCACAGTCCATCTTCTCCCGCCGCCCCCGGCCCTGCTTCTCCTTCACTTTTAATACCAGCCAGAGTCGCGGACTTAATTTTATCTGGCCCAGAATGGCTCCTGAAACGGCTGCCACGTTTATGCTATAGCACGTTGACAGGCCCTGGCAGGAACCCATGCTATAAATAGAAGGCATGATGAGAGAAGGGCCTGCGGGGCCCAGGCTGGCGAGGAAGGCCCGAGGAGGGAGGCAGCCGTCGGTGCCAGCCTGCGCTCTGGCCAAGGGCAGCCACCGTGCGCACAGCGGGCGGGGGTTCACGCCGCGAGGGCGCACTGAGAACGGGGCGGTGCCCGCGCCCCAAGGCGCCACCAGGTCAGGCGAGTCTCCCGTTGCCCACTCCCTGCCCCCCGCCCTCACGTGCTCCTGGAGGGCAGAGAGAACGGGGCAGGCGTTAGCGGGTTTTGAGCAGGGAGGCTGAGGTCCGGGAAGTGCCGGGGCTGCCGGGGCCTCTGGCCTCTGCCCCAGACGCTGCCCCGACGGAGTGCCCGTCATCCAGGGCTTGGCATCGGCATGGGGGCTGGAGTCCTGCTTCTGGAGGGGGCGGCTCTGTCCTCCAGCCTCGGTCTCCCCTCTTGCCCCAGGAGGGGCTGCAACAGCTCCGCTTTCCCACGCGGGGCCGGTTTAGACCCCCGCCTGGCCTCGCCACATGCCGCCCCTACTGCACGCTGCGCCTGGAGGGGGCCAGCCTTTCTTGGTGCCCGGGACACAGGCAGACACCGCCCTGGGGACCTGCCAACCTCTCATGCCCATTGCACTCCAGAGGGTCCCGGGCCCACGTGAGCCCGGGAGCAGGTGGAGAGCGCGGTGGAAGAGGCCTGTCCCGGCGCGGCCCTCTGCACCCAGGCGCCCCCCTCGCCGCCCCCCCGCGGGCCCCAGCCCGCCGCGCTTCTCCCTGTTATTAGTCTTGTGGGTAACAGGCGCTCCCAGCGGCACCCTGGCCACTGTTCTAAGGCTTCACAGGCACCGCCTCACGCAGTCCTCAGACCAACCCCATCAGGCTGGCGCTGTCACTGCCCCACTTTACAGGTGAACCTGCCCCGGTGCGGAGAGCCTCGCAGCTGGCCCGAGGCGCCCAGCTAAGCGCCCAGCTCCCACCAGAACCCTGGGCACAGGGGCTTGTGTTATTTTTTAAACAGCTTTACTGGGATTTAGTTCACAAACCACACAGCTCACCTACTAGAGTGCACAGTTCCATGGCTTTCCATAGATTCCCAGATCTGTGCAACCATCACTACGGGCAATGTGAGGGCATTTTCATCATGTCACAAAGACACCCCAAACGCCTTCACCATCCCTGCCTCTCTCCCCGTCCCCCAGCCCTCAACAGCCACGAATCGAGTTTCTGGCTCTCCAGACGCCCCAGATCCGGACTTTCACATGAGTACCATCATATATATTCGGTCTTTAAGGACTGGCTTCCCTCCCTGAGCGTGACGCTGTCAAGGTTCAGCCCTGTGGGAGCCCGCACTTCCCTCCTCTTCACGCTGGAGTGATGTTCCGTCGTGTGGCCACGCCACAGCTTGTCTTCATCTGTGGATGGGCCCTCGGGTGCTTCCACCCTTGTCTGTCGTAAGCGATGCTGCTACGGACACTCCAGGACAAGTGTCTGTACGGACTCAGGTTTTCACTTCTCGAGGACACACGCCTCAGGGCAGAGTTGCCGGGTCGTGTGGGTCTGCGTTTAAGCCGCTGAGGAGCCCCCAGGCTGTGCTCTGAAGCAGCTGCGGTATCTCGCAGCCCTACTCGCAGCGTTCAGGTTCTCCGCATCCCTGCCGGCGCTTGTGGCTCCTGCCTTTCTTTGTCCCAGCCATCCTAGTGTGGGTGCGGTAGCATCTCCCCGCGGTGCCCACGCCCGGCCAGGCAGCTGAGGCCCTCAGCGCCCCACAGGGTGGACGTGCGCCTCTGCCTGCCGGGACAGGAGTCTGCAAAGGCCCTTTTGTCCGGTCTTCTTTACTCATCGATCCCTGGCTGAGAACCTTCTGGAATCCCAAGCCCTTAACCCCACTCGTCCTCCTGGAGCCTGGGGCTGGGCGGAGGGCTGGGGCATAGTGTGGGTTCCTCTCCCCTCGGGCATGGCAGAGAATAGGGGGCTGGGCGAGTCTGAGGCCAGCAGAGAGCATCAGGACCCAGACTTCGGAGGCGCAGGTGGGAGCAGGGCCTCTGGAGCCAAGACGAGGGCCGGGTAGAGATCGGGGCCTGAGGACGAGCAGGTCAGGCACGGGCCAGCGGTCAGGCCGGCTCTGCGGCGTCCACAGCCGTCTCTCTAGTCTGGTCCACGGAGCGGGAGGGCGTGAAGGTCAGGGGTGGGCAGACGGTCCTGGCACTTGGGAGACACTTGCCAAACGGCTGTGGACAGCCCAGCAATTCTAAACCACGGTGGACTTTTCAAAAGGGACCTGCCTGGCGGCTCCCGGGAGTCTGGTCTCCTAGGTCGATTCTGACGTGTGCGTGTGTGTGCGCGCACGCGTGCGTGTCCCGGGCCACGGTCTCGCCCTGAGAGGCACTGGAAGACGGGTGGGGTGGGACCTCGGGTGGAGCCTGCGCAGCACAGTTCCCTTGGGGGCTGAAGGAAACACGGAAAATATCAGCAGGCCCCCCACCCAAGGTCACGCGCAGGTCACTTTTCAGTGGCAAAGAGGCGTGAGTCGTGGACGGCCTGCCCGTTCCTTCTTTAGGACACAGCTCCCAGGGCCGGCAGTGGAGGTCCTTATTCTTCCCCGGAGCCCAAACCCCCAGCAAGGACACCCTCCCGGCCTCACCCCAGAGCTCCACCTTGCTTGCCTTTCATTTCTTTGATAAAACTGGATGGCTAAGCAGACTTTAGGTCTAATTTTGGACAAAACATTTTAGAGCCTCGGGAACAATGCAGTAGGAATTAATGAGGTGAAGACTCCAAAACAGCCGGCGTGAGTCAAGTTTTCGAGGCTCCACCAAGCCTGCTTCAGCTAAAGCACATTTAAATTTCAAATTTCACAACACACACACAGTTTTCTAGCTGACATGAATCTTGGGTGGGCCTAAATTTTAGAGCCAAATTTGATTCAGGCGAGGCTAGGTTCGGGAATTTTTCAAGGAGCTTTGTCACCCTTTAAATGAAGCCAAAAAGCAGCTCAAGTGGGAACAAAATACAATAGCTGAGCCTCGGGGATGCGGAAGAGAACCAAGGCCAGGGGCCCTGGCCTGCCGGTGCTGCCCAATCCCCCCAGCGCTGGCTGTCCTTTGGGAGAAGGCACAGGCAGGTCCAGCAGAAGACCCTGTAATTCCCGACTAGCCAGTAAAAAGTGGTGAACTTTCTCTAATGCCAACGTAGCTAGTGGACAGGTACGCAACCCAGGCGGCAGGTTTTCCCTCGCTACCGACGAGAGCCAAGTGACTGACCTTTTCTCTGTGGCTGTTAGGGAGCTCAGAGCCGAGAGCGTACCAACCTAGGGCACCACGCGGGCCCTCAGCAGCCGTATTTCAGTCTACACACGCACGCACGCACGCACGGCCTCTCCTGCACGCCCACTCCTCCAAGTCTTGACCAACTGTGCCAAATATGGTGTCCCTTAGTCCAGATGTTTCAAATCTTAATTTGCTACTTTATTGACAGAGAGTTTGCAAAAGAGGTCAGGAGCACGGAGATGCCCCGGAGGTGGGCGTGCCGGTGTTCTGGGCAAGGGTCTCACACGCAAAGAGGCGGCGGGCGTCAGGCCCCACAGCCGCCTCCCGCCTCGCCCCACCTTCCGAGCCTCCCGCACTGCGGGGAAGGGGGTCGTTCTGTCGCCCGGCCGTGCTGGCTCAGGCTGGGGGACGCGACAGGGGAGTGACGGGCCGGGAGAAGGGCTGCTCCCGAGAGCTCGGCGCAGCTGCCCAGGCTCCTCCGGGTCCCGGGCCGGCCGCTCGTCAAGGTGGGCACCGCACAAGGCCTGAGTCCTGCTCTCAACGTGCTAAATGGTGCGCGTTTTTAACAGTTACTGAGGTAGATAATTAGTTCATAAGCCAGGATGCCTCTTCCCCAGCATCCGGGGAGGGAGACCGTGCAAGACCCACACGTGTAATTACCCTCAAGTTGAGAACAGCTCCTGAGGAGCCGTTTGGCTCTCCTGGGTAAATAATTTACTCTTACAACTTTTCATTAAAGATTAAAGGGAATTAGATCAAAATGGAGGCGAGCTGGAGTTGGAGGGGAGATGCGTGTGGCTTGGAGCTCACTCGTGGAATGTCCTCTGGCTTCCCGGGCACGTCCACCCGGGGGCCAGCACCCGCGGGACGGGCGGGGACCAGGCCGGTGGAGGGGAGCCCCCAGCGGCTGCATCCTGCGGCCCTGTGGCTGCCTGCGGACCGTGCAAACCTGCTTCAACGACGGGGAGAGACGCACGCGGCCAACACCACCCACCAGGTCAGGGGTCTCCCTCCCCACGGGCGCCCGGGTTCTCGGGCCAGGAGAGCAGGGTGGCAGAGCTCAGACCAAGTCCAGGTTCCAGGAGAGTCCCTTGAGAAGCCAGAGCCTCTGCTTCCTCTCCTGCAAGGGGGTGATGCAGCCAGAGGGCTGGCGTGCAGAGCCGGGGCAGAGAAGTGCCCGACAAGCGCGAGGGCTCACGACGGGGACCAGAGGCAGCGGTGCAGGCGGAGCTACAAGGTCGGTTCAGCTTGAAGAGACTGAGTTCGGGGCGGCCACACTCGAACCCGGGTCTCGCCTGAGGGTTCCGTGCTGGTGGCCGGCCCTCTGCTGTCCTCTCCCTAGCAGTGTCCCCCTGCCCCAGGTCTCAAGACCCTGCTCACACACCCCCTCCACCCGGGGGCCCGCCCTGCTCTTCCCTCATGGAACACTTGAACTCGGGAGGTTCTGGCAGCAGAGGCTGGCTGCGTGCTCACCAGACCGTTCCCCTGACTCCTGGGCACACAGCCAGAGTGCAGCGCCCGCAGTGGTGAGGCGTGAACACAGGACGGAGTCCCGGCCAGTGGACAGCAGGGGGGAAAATGACACCCCCCAAAGCTGGCCCACACACATCCTTCCTACAACCCCCCATCTGCCTGCTGACAGAACTAAAGGAGCTGAGAAGGGTCCAGGGGGCAGCCGCGGGATAAGGGAAGACTGTGGGATGGGCAGGGCCCCAGGGCGGGCGGGGCCCGGGTCCCCCAGTGGGCTCCAGACAGGCCCCACCACCACCACCATGAGAACAGAAAGTCAGGCTGCTGTGTTGGGCCCCTGAAATTTGGGGCTGTTTGTTACGGCATTTAGCTATGACGTTTACCGGCCTCCGGGGCTCGTCTCTCCAAACCGTTCCCTTTCAGAAGCGACACTGGGACCCAGCGCGGAGCTGACGTGCTCAGGACCGTGGTGTGAGCCAGCGGTGGCGCGGGCACTGGAGCCCGGGTGCCCTTCCCTTCCCAAAGGGACTGGAACTGCTTCTGCGCAGGGAGCACCTTGCTTAGTGGAGACAACGCCTCTCTTAGGCCCTCTGCTTCAACCTTCTCTTTTTGGACAAGCACTTCAGACAGCTGAAGATAAACCAGGAAGAAAACGGAAGAATGAAAGCTATGCCTGCTGGCTGGTAGCATTATGCAAAGACATCATTCTGAGAACAGCAGAGAATTTGAAATGACTTCTCTGTCTCCGAGCAGTGTCCCTACGTTTTCAATCTCTCAGTTTTCCTCTTCACTCAGGACTTTCTAAATAAAGACTGCTGCGCCCCAGGCAGCCCCTCCGCTCCACATCCAGGCTGGTCCTCCCCACACGAGGCTGTCCCAGCCCCAGACCTTCTCACCCACAGGGTCAGACCACACGGCTGGCACTGTTGGCGCCAGGAGGATATGCAGGAGTCTAAGGACCCTCCTTCCCCCGGATGAGGAAGCTGAGGGCCGGAGGGGAAGGAGCGCGGGGGGGCCCCAGCGGACACGGGAAGGGGCCGTGCAGCCGGTTTCGTGCCGCTGGACCTCTGCGCGGGAGGCTCGTTGCCTGGGCCCGGGAGCCTGTCCGGTCTGCCCGTCCAGCTCAGCCTCCCCTCCCCGGTGCCTCGGGGGCTGCACTGGGCATATCCCGCATTTTACCCGGGGTCCTGACACCACCACGGACTCCGGAGGGCAGGACACGGGCACTCCTCCCTCCATCCCCTGGCGCCCAGCAGGGCCTGAGTACCTGGGGCGGCCCCCCAGGATTTGCAGACCTTCTGCTGGCCGGTGGTGGGGCCAGGCCTAGGAGCCAGGTCTCTGGACTCTGGGGTCTGTCCGGGCGGGGAGACAGCCAAGGAGAAGAAAAAGGGTTTCCAGAGAGAAAATGTAAAAGGATGTCGATATAGGATTGGTGCCCTCGACTGCTCCTCCAGAGTCTTCTAGACCAAACGGAAGTCCACCTGCCTCTCTCCTCTGCTCCCTCTCCCCCAGCACCCTGTGACACCCCTCCCGCCATCCATCACCTGCTCACAGCCGCACACAATGCCCCTCATACTCTCTGCCTTGCCAGCTCCTCTAGGCCTTTCCAAAACTCAGCTCGAGCAGCACCTCCTCCAGGAAGACTTCCTGAATCATACCCAGCCCCGCACAAGCCCCCTGTCATATCATGTATGGCCTCATGCCGGAATTTTCCATTGACAAAACGTCTCCCTGATAGAGGTGAGCTCTTCTGAGGGCAGGGCTCAGGGTTCACTCACTGAACTAACCGGCGAAGGAACAGGGCCCGACTACGGCTTGCTGTGTGACCTTAGGGAAATCACTTAACTTCTCTGAGCCTCTGCTTTCCCATCTATAACTTGAAAGGAACGAGCTGGATGATTTCAGAACAGGCTACTACTTCATGGTGCTCGTGCCTGGGCTCAGCCCTCTACGTACGTACTCACACCGTTCTTTCTACTGATCCAAGGTGGCATGTCGGCTCCCTCGGTGTCTGGACACTGTGCCAGGACTGTCCCCTCACCCCGCCACACACAGCCCAGGGCCTGACACCTGCCTGGTGCTCAGTCAACGTTTACCACGTCAAACAGACTCTTTAAGTGGTGGCAGCTGAAGCTTCCCGTAGAAGTGGAACACCCCAGAGCACACTCAGATCACTCAGGAAGGACACGGGCCACCAGAGAAGCTTCCGAGCGGCCCACGCGCCCGAACCATGGGAGCCGGGCAGCTGGACAAACAGGCTGGTGATGAGCCCGCTGCCCTGCACTTAACTGGGGTCACTCCCGGCCATGAGGAAGGGCATCCTTTGAGCCCCCAGAGAGCACTGCCCTGCCGAGACTTTGCCACTGGCCCTTTGGAAGGTGGGCTAGAGGCTCGTGAGGATGCAGTAAGGGGGCCCCTCACGGCCCCTCTGCCCTGGGCGAGCACCGCGCAGCAGGCCCCACGGTGGAGCTCACGGCACGGGGCAGGGGTGGGGCGGGGGGGCCCGCACAAACCCAGGACGGAGTGGGGAGCGGCCCCCGCCGCACCCACCCTGGGCGCAGGGTGTCGGATGCGGGAGGGCGGCGTCAGAGCAGAGCAGCCTCAGGGAAATGGGCCCCGGCTGTCCGTGCGGCGCGGGCTGTGCACTGGGCCCGCAGACCCTCACCAGAGGTGACCCTGCTGAATGAGGCCCCCGCCTGGGCTTCTCTGACGGGGGCTTGAGCGTCGCAGAGGCTCCAGGGGGGCCCGACCCACACGAGAGCCCAGTCTCTCCCGGACTCAGGCGGGCTCCCTGCAAACGAGTGTGGACGGAGCAGCTCCTGGAGGGCCGCCTCCCCAGGGCCCGCGCCAGCTCCCGTCTGCTGCCCTCCGTGCTGCCCTCTACCTGAGCTGCTCCTGGCACAGGGGACGGGTGCCCTCGTGCCGCTGCCTTTGCATTGGCTGGCTCCTCTGTTTGCAGAGGAAGAGCTCGGGGCCAGGCAGCAGCCCTGCACCGCACGGCGAGTGTGAAAGGCGCCGGGGCGGTGCCGGGCACAGGCTGAGGGGCTGTCTGGGTAGCCCTGAGCCAGAAAAGAAGGCCCTTGCCCAGGGCCCCGCAGCTGGCTTGTGCTCTTCTGCTCTCGGGGACGGGCCTCTCGCCTCTCTGCAGGGACCGGTGGCTTCTCTAAACGTGCTTTCCAGCCCGAGAGGGCCAGATTGAGGAGCCCTGGCATGAGTCCCCAGGGGCCGCTCACACTGCACCTGTCACCCAGGGGCCTGTCCCCTGCAGCACTCGGGCAGTGGGCCCCAGGGGCCCTGTCCTAACACAGGAGGTGGCTGCTGCACGTCACGAACTCCTGTCCTCCCAACCGACACGGTGCCAGCGCAAGAGAGCACGGACCCCAGAGCAAGCACGGAGGATCCTTCCAGGTCGACCTGGCTTCCCAACTGAGCCTCCTGCAGAGACATCAAGACTGCCCCAGCCGTCCCTCGTCCTGTGACTGTACAGATGACACACCCGAGGCAGGTGCAGGTTTGGGGGGAACGCTCAGGAGGAAAGATGCACCGCGAAGGCCCAGGACTGGAGTTGGCACGAGGACGGGGGGCTGCCAGGCCACTAACTCGTGGGGCCCTCACCCAGCCTCAGTCTCTCACCTGTAAGATGAGACGGTGATGCCTGCCCGGCGGGGATGCTGAAAGACAGAGGGCGCAGGAGCACCGCGATGTCCCTCGTGAGTGCGCCGTGCCGCGAGCTCGGATGGCACACCCTCCCGGAAGCCCTCAGAAGTGCAGCTACGCCTGTACCCAGCCCGGGCCCCCCTGCGCTGTCACGACCCGTCCCTGCTGCTCTCCCTACGTGCTGGGAGCCCAGAGGGCAGGGGCTGAGGTCTGTGTCTTGCCCAGTGGGTGTCTGTGAATGAACAGCGCACGGGGTGAGCGGCGGGGGCCCCTTCGGTAGCGACACTGGGCCTTCCAGCTCCCAGCGACCCCTGGCCCCAGCAGCGCCTGCACCATGAGCTCCCCTCCCCTGAGCACGTCCCACGCGCCTGCACTGTCCTCGGAGCTTTGCGCGGATGGTCCCGTTCCTCCTCGCCAGAGCCCTGTGACAAAGGGTGTTACTGTCCCCATTTTATGGACGAGGTACACAGAGCTCAGGTCCTTGCCTGAGCTGAGATTTAGCTGCAGAGCTCACACTCTTAACTGCTTCCTTCCGCACGAGTTCCTTCGTCCCCTGCAGTAGCAGCAGGTGACATCGGCAGGATGGATGACCCCAGCGGACACGGAGAAACCAGGTGCAGCTCCAGCACAAGGGAGTCCGGCCGGGTGGCTGCCTGCTCGCGGGTTGCGGAAGGCGGAGTGCAAGGGGCGGAGGGGAGGGGCCTCCCGAGGAAGCTGCCCCGCTGCCCGCCGAGCCGATCAGTATGCCCTTTGAAACAAGGCCAGCCCAGCCCAGCCCAGCCCAGCCCAGCCCAGGGAAAGGTTAAGGGCAGCCCACCCGGTCGGCCTACCTGGCTGCACCTCTGAGTCTCTGGCCCGATTCTGTCAGATGTTCGATGGAAGTCACAGTGGATTTCCTTCCAGGACCCCCCATTTTGCTCCAGCTCACTCAGCCCTGAAGTGACCAGCAGCCAGAACAGAACGGAATACATCCCTGTGAGGGTCCAGAGGCCAGGGATGCTCAGGGGCCGAGCCCAGAGCCCCGGGCATGGACCTCCACCTTGGCTCTCAGATGAACCTGGCCCTTCCGGAAGCCACGTCTCCCGTAAGCGTCCGTGCTTCGGGTATCGGGCCCTGCCCGGCCCTGCCTCATTCCCCTGTCCCTGCACACGCCCGCCTGCTTCCAGCCCGCTCGTCGCCACCGGCAGCAGGGCCAGGCCCCCCGCGCCCCGCACTCAAGTCGGCGATGCTGGCTCCGCGGCAACGGGTGGTGCCCGCAGCTCCCCATCCGCCTACCCACCTGGGCTCCCGTGCCCCAGCCTCGGAACAGGGGTCTAGACACTTCGTCTCCTGCAGTCACAAACTCAACCAACGCTGGACTACACATCACCCATCCAGCATCCATCCGTGTGTCTATCTACCCACCCGCTCACCCGCCCATCCATCCACCCACCTCCCATATCCACCACGTTCCCACCCTCCCGCCCACCCGGGCCCCCCTCCCCCCTCCCCCCTC